>NC_056732.1:862555275-862717775 GCF_019279795.1 Protopterus annectens | reverse complement strand
TGTATGAGGAAGTCGGGAGTGTAAAAGTGGTGCAGGATATGTACAAGGGTAGTGTGACAGCAGTGAGTCTGCGGTGTGAGTGACAGATGCGGTGGAGGTGGGATTACATCAAGGATCAGCTTTTATCAAACTTCTAACATTTTTGGGTCTTATTGACTTTCTATAAGTAACAAAACTTGATCACACAGTAAGTCAACCAGAAAATATACTCATTTCCATACATTTTAGTCGGGAAAAGTGAATATGACTTAGCGTTTCAACAATAATAAGCAGCAAACATTGAGTGAGGTCTCCATAAGCAAATTTTAAACACCAATTATAACTTTAGGATGGAAAGTAACAAAATATATACTGCTAGACTCGTCCTCATTAGTTATACAATCAACTTTGTTCATGGCATTCCTCAGCAGCCCTATGTACTTACTTATCTTGATTTACATTGTAAACTAGTTTCCAAAGATGCACAATCTCTGCATAGGTAGAAGTCATCTGAATAATTTCACAGATATCTAACTACTGAAGAGGTTGCTACTAGCAAAGAACTTTATATTTCAATGTATATCTACCAATTCAGAGGTTCTAGCTGCTTTATGGAAGCTTTCTAGTTCAAATGTGTTTTATAGTTTTACATAATTACACACATTTACATCTAATTTCTATACCAGAATGCAAAAATCAAAGCTAAAATTGAAACAGCTGGCAGCAGCTATTCAGACACTCCATTTCTATTACTGAACCAAAGGTTACCAAGTCATTCAGTGCTTTGAAGGTAAAGAACAGGATTTCCAACTACAAAATCAGCTACCAGTCAATTGCTCTAAATTACCACAAAGTGAATGGGCGTCATACATATATATCGAAATACACACATTTGCATAGACATTTTTTCCCCTCTTGTGGTAGTGGAGGATTATGGCCCCCTTTGTTTACTGCAGTCTTCTGACAGGGTGGGATAGCCAGCAGCAGGATGGAGAACAGGAAATGGTATTCATGACAAATGGAATTTTGGAACCCAAGGAAATCACTGTCCTGATCATATTTATCTTTGATTATAGGTCACCATGCACAGAGATGGAGGGATAGATGACTGATGTCTTCCACAGGGGGAAGAGCTGGCCTCAGAGCAGATGACCACCTGCTAGAGCTTTGTAGTTATTACCCATGCCTGAAAAACATTTTAATGGGGCCTCTTTTGCATCCTAAAGAAGAGACACTGTGGTGTTTGCAACATGATGGCAACAGCCACGAGTGTTATCTTCTTTCTTCATAATTTCCAAATGAGCATTAACTTCAAGGTCAAATAATTTCAGTAGTTGAAAAGGGACATTTAAAAAATGTCATCTTGACACATTGGCATCCTTGGCAGAATTTGCTAGCTGGGGCCACACACCCTGGAGAATCTCTTTGCTGGATCATGGAGCTTGACTTATGTTTGTGGCATTGTAAGAAACACAGAGCATAAGTTTCACCATTACTGACACTACTGGTGATTGTGTTAGCAGATTGTCTTAGATCAGTTCATCTGACAACCATGAGATAATCTGGTATATTCTGTCAGAGATATTTCTATGGAAATTAACCTGGTTGGTTATGGAGCTGAACATCCTCAATGAAAAAATGGAGAATGCATGAAAATGGGAATGCACTGCTTTTGACTCTGTGCTGTAGGGGAACTGTGAGAGCAGCTGCTGAAACCAAACTTTCCAGTTTGGAAGTCTCATGACATGGGATATATTCTTGAGGACAAAGGCTACATTATTCTGGTTCTCCAATATGAAGTTGATGGCTACTTTGAAAATATCCACCAATAGTGGAACAACTCAGACTTCTGCAACATCCACTGTGGGATGGATACAGGCTCAATGTACCAGTCCACCTGTCTGACACCATCTCTAGGTGTTTCCAAAACTCAGGGTAATTGGAAGACACAAGTGAATCGCATCCTTATCATCCAAGGAAGATGTGGGCTGTTTTATGGGCAATTCCACATGCTTCCTCTGGTATAAAGCCTACCAGAGAAACCCATAGAGGGTAATTCCAAAGGTGCTGAAGTCCTTCACTTCTCAGCTGGAAAGGCCCTAGAGGGCTGCTGAAAGACCTCAATTTTCCTGCACATCACTTTACAGGGACTTTAGCTCAGTAGAAGGCCTGTCTGGTGCTGAAGGTAATGCTGGTATTGATGCTGACTAAAAGATTTGGGATCATTAGAGCTACAGTACTTGTTGGCTATGGAGACCAGCACCATATACACCACTGGCCTTAAGGTGGCCTGGCTTGAGACCTGAAACACTGAGGTCAACAGTCCCATCAGTGCTGAAAAGGCAGGTAATAACATCAGAACTGAGGTCTTCATTTCAAACATTGATTCTAAAGACACCGTTGACACTGAGAGGTTAAGCCTCAGACTCACCAATGCCAATTGCAGGATCAGTATCAAGGGATCAGCTACTGATAACAGCTACAACATTTACTTTGACATTATGCCAGAACATACATATTTTCAAAATGCATCCTCAACAAGGTAGACCCCTTCACAAGAAAATAAAATACAGAGAAGAATTATCACCAAATACTAAAGTACACTAACTCCTAACTCTACAACTAGCAGCTAGGCAGGACACAATCTTTTATTGTGTTTGACATCAACACAAATGCTTGCGTTGAAGCCTGACCTGTTCTGTTCAGATACGTATACAGATTTACAAGCACTTAGAGAATTGTGTGCAATACAGATAAGCAAAAAAAATAAATAAATAAGAGTAGGTGCAAAGCAACAGATAGGAACAAAATATCTACAGTTACTGACCTTAATCGCAGCTATATATGTGTCCTGATCTTGCTTCATATCACATAAAAACAATCACAAACATACTGCGATCACTATTGACGAGGTATGCCTCATCACTATCCAGTCAAAGAAACTAAAAAATGCAACAGGACGACAAAAAACAGTCCAGGGACGAAAAGCGTCCTACTCGCAACAACTACTCTTAGGCACAAAAAACACAGTCTAACAAACGACTGCTGTCGCAATAAGAAAATAATTGCATAAAAAATCCCCATACAACATCATAGCTCGGTGAACCTATACTAAACAGCTACCGAACAAAAATCTAAACTAAAACGTATAAAATATATGTATATCTCAAAAAGCAGCTGTCAAATCACAGGCAACTACCCACTCACCTCTGCCTATATCAGGTACTGAAATGTTCCAACGAACTGCCAGTACAAGGGTACAAATAACTTCCGTTACACATGAAGTCAGCAAGTGTAAAGTCAACAGATATAAACACCAGCACCCAAACGGATGCTCAAAGATGCAGAAAGCCTATCTGTAGCTGAATATAAAAAATAAAAACTTTTCTAGATGGAAAATGTTTTCTGGGTGATAGAATAGGGATGAATAACGTAAAATGCATGTAAAGCGTGAAGTGCTGAGCTAAAATGGAACAGTTAACTGGCCCCTGTGAACGAATGCATAGAAGGATGGGAGGCTCAACTGTAAAAATGCTACAGACTTCCGATCTCAGCCAAAAAATACATATTGAAACCCGGAATACCAGATAAACAGCAATACTAAACATTGTTAAAAGACTAATAAAAGTGCTGGAACACACGAAATCCACTGGAGTCACCACACGAAACTGATGTTGGAACAGGAAGCTTCTTTATTGAGATAAAACCACAAGCGCTTTCACGAATATAAAATTCGCTTAATCAGGTGTAGTAAAACATAGCATGACTGCCTTATATACAAAAACTTTTGGCGCTAAAAATGACTAATTAATCCTTAATTAGATAATAGCTAACAATCATTTTGCCTCTACTAATTTAAAGACACAGTGTTAAAAAATCACCATTCAAACATTATAAAAGTAAAATAAAATATATTAAACAATCTAGAGATGAAACGCTTATAGACCAGAAGTGCCATGATCAAACTGCAACACACTTAAACAGCATATTGAAACCAATAGCCTAACCGCAAAACGGTTAGTATTATGGTCGCATTAACTTAAAAATAAAGCTGCATATTCTACTTATATATATGTGCACATAACATAAAACTAAAAAACTAAAAAACAGTATCCCATAGTTAAACTGGCAATGTTACTGTTGATATATGTAACCATGTTTATCCTACCGGCTCATATCCAGCGTCGCTAGTCCATACATGCTCCAATCCTTATAAAAAATATTCAGCATATAGAGAAACCCTGTGCGCTTATCATAACAACAAACGCAACATGGGTAACTACTGCTCCATGAAAAATAGATCCCATAAAGAAGTGCACTAAATAGAATAATTAGTCAAGTGTGTCAGGAAGTGACCAAATGGATGTCAAAACACCACTACTAAAACCGCATAGTAGCCATACTATCAAACCATAAACATCCCAAGTATCATATAAGAACCATGGGACGAGTATTCAAAAACTGAGGACTGTAAACTATAAGGTTCAGCTGAGTACCAGCACAGACTGCTAGGACAAGCACGGTAGCCCTTCCAGATGTCCTGTAACACACGTACTATTCGCAAAACCAAGGCAGGAATGATGCCGATCTTATGAGGACAGTTTAGGGAAGCCGTGCTCGGTGACCAAATGAGCGCCTTACCTACTGGCGGGCTACCTACTAAAATGGCAACTAGAAAAACAACTTTTCATGTTGCCAAAAGCTATGTTGTTTCTAGCGGATTGACAGGACTGCAGCACATGCACCGAACCGCAAGGGGAAAAAAACAAAACAAAACAAAAAAAATTAACTTAGGCAAGTGCAATCATTATGAGGAATGTACCTAATTTGGGGTCTTAAAACGTTCATGCTCCTTACAAACCATATTGACATAAAACGTTCATGCTCCTCGAAGTTCCACATTGAAAGGGTCTGTCACAAATTAAGTAAATGCAGAAGACATTGTACTCAAATTTTACCTTATAAACTGCGGCAAAGCTGAACGGTAAATCCGAACCAGGAAGCTGAACCGGCAAACTTTTGTAGCTCCAGCGATGTGTACAAAATAACTTTTGAGGGATCCAGCAGCAGGTAAAATCGACAAATATTTGCAGAAGAAAAGGACAGACCTGCTGCTGGACCCTCTATTTATTTGGGGGAAAACAAAAGAAATTCACATTGGGGGTGGAGATGTGATGCAAGTGGTGGCTTGGAATGCAAGATTCCGATTGGCTGCCACCACTTGCTTTACCGACTACTTTCTAAGTAGATTTTCTAATGAAAGTTAAATGTAAGACGCATGTAAAAACACACTGAATCGTAGCTGCATAATATAAATTACAAGTTCAGTTACGATTTCAGTGTGTTTCACATTAAGCTGATCTACAAATATACAATATAGTCTCCAACACTTGTGGAAGGCACTCGGGCATAAAAGCTTGCAATTAGTATCTTCTCATGGCGCGCTCGGTGCTAGGCACAGATGCACCATGAGAAGGTACTCGGGGTTAATGAGTTAAAAGAAAAGAAAAGAAAAAATGGTTGATAGGAAAGTGTGAAAAAGGGGCACAATGAGGAAAAGACAGTAGGGAAAATAGCTAGGGATGTGCAGGATAGGCCCATAGTTGCCCATTTCTTCTACAGCAACAGCTGTGCATATACATTGAATTTGGAGGTAGATTTGGACACTCAACCCCCTGACAGAAGGGTGAGGACAACAATAATATATTGTGATGCCAATTAGACCTTATTACATGTGCCCAGTGGACATGTGTGTGAAATGGACAGCTATGTATGGGGCGTGATTTTTTTTTTTGGGAACAGATTGCCCTTTTTTATTTTTTTTAAGGTGAAAGTGGGATGTTGGGGAGGGGTAGTAGGTATATGTGGGGAGGTAGGTTGGGTAGGTTAACAGACAAGACAAACAAAATGCATACAGGGGCAGTATATGATATGTGGGGGCAAACACCTTGATGGGGAGTGGTGTTAGGAGATCAGAAGCCCATGAGCCCCCTAGTGGAAACAGTGGGACTGAGGTCCCCACCCATGGACAGTCACCACTGCACCTTCACAGCCCCGATGCTGACTGTGCTGGGGGCTGAGTAACAGCACCAGACTGATGCTCTAGTCACAGCACATGGCCCTTGAGCTGATGAAGAAGATCACCAAGCTGCTGGTTGAGCTCTCTACACACCACTACCCGGACCTGGTGACGGGTGACAGATACCTGTCCGCTCCTGCTCTTGGGGGTGTGAGCTCCTCCGCCTGAGGCAGTTCCACTCGAAGGTGGAGCAGGACCAACAGACGAGGATGTCCTGGGTTGGGTCCCAGACATGCTGGTGCCCAGTGCCACGGCCAGCTGAGGTGGGACAGGTAGGTCTGCTGGGACTGGCCTTCCCAAACATGCTATAGTGTTTAGATTTTATCATCATATGTGGGTTTGTAATAGTCAACACATTCCAGGGTTACGTATAACAGCATGCATAGATATTCCAATTAACCCAGACACCACATATGGAACAGTTTCATAGCAAACAGAACACATGCATATATGGGACCACAGTGGTAATAACAACAGCATGCAGATACATTGATGGCACCATGCCACCAATGTTGGAATAATTCAATATAGCACATGCATGCAAACAAATATAAATATTTATTAACCAATATGGCATAATCAGAACATTGGAGATATTACATACCAGTTGGGGTGGGTATGTAGTTTATTGCTGGAGATATGGTGGGGGACAAAAAGATGTCAATTAACAACTATTATATTCCTGTAGTCCACATTACTTTCCTAGTCAGTGCTATTATCTGTACCTTACAAGTGTTACTACACTACCCTATAGCCTTATTTTGGACAGTGATATGGCTGTTGTCCCTGTTATTCAGGAACTGGTTCTACCTGCAGTATACACCTCTTACCTGGTATACATGTGGAGGAAATGTTTGTTAACACTAACTGTTTCTTCACATACTCCCAGATTCCAGGTTGATGTTCTGCACATAGCTATCCAACACTTACTGCACAGGCTCTGGCCATGTCTTGACCACATGCAGGTGTACCGGGACATATCTTGACTATTGCCCTCTTTAGCCTTTATTGACTTGACACACATGCATATACATGCTTTCCTACACAGTTATATTATGTAGCACAGTGTGGGTGATGGTGATCCGTGAGACATTATTATTCAGGGAAACTGCAACACTCACTATCCCTACAATACCAGAGTAAACAGTACCAATACAGGGTATGAAGGGTTTTATTTCTCGGCACAGTGATTGTATCTGACGTACCTGTGGGAGCAATGATTGTTAGCACTACCTGATTGTTGCCATACAAAGTTCCAGATTACACATTAGTATTATACACATACATCTCACTCTGTTACTATACACACTCTGGTCACAGCTTGACAACATGGGGGTGTAGATAGGACATGCTTGGCTTATTACTCTCCTTACAGTTTCAGGAGTTGCTACAGTAACAGGTTTGTTCTCATAGATGTTTGACAATCACTTGTATTCCCTGTTGGCTAGCTAAACATCTGGGATCATCCCACAGACTTCCCAGGGGGACAGGGGATCAGGCAACAGATATGGGCCCATATACTGTACATCCTGGTCTTATCTGTACAGTTGTGGGGTATGATTCTGTATGCAGCCTACTTCCACTCCCAGGATTCAGACCATGGCTGTGTCTGCTACAACTTAAAGATTGTCCATCAGAGTTGTGTGTGCCATATAGATATTGCTGTATATCTCCTATCTTCTTTCTGTCTTATAATTCTCCTGTGCTTTGGCATTCTGACCTTGTATTACAACACTCTTATGCAGATATCCTAGACAGTTATATTTTGTAGGACAGTGTGGGCAACAGTGATGACTACTACCTCGTTATTCAAAGCAACTGCATCAGTCACAAAGCCATGCAATACCAATGTAAACAGTACCAGCACAGGGTAACATTCTTTTATTTCTGGGAACAGTGTTGGTATCTGGAAAACCTGTGGGAAAACTGTTTGTTAGCACTCCCTGAATGTTGCCACACACAGTACCAGATTACACATTACTAATATGCACATACTTCACATTCTGTTACTGTACACACTCTGGCCACAGCTTGTCAACATGGGGGTGTAAATGGGACATACGTGGCTTCTTACTCTCATATGGTTTTGGGGAGTTGCTAGTGTGCCAGCTTTGTTTTCATAGATGCGTGTCAATCAGTTGTATTTCCTGTTTGCTGCCTATACGTCTGAGATCATCACACTGATTTCACAGGGGGACAGGTTGACAGGCACCAGACATGGGCCACTTTACTGGACATTCTGGACATATTAGTACAATTGTGGGGTATGATTCTGTATGCAGACTACTCCCATTCCCAGGATTCGAACCATGGCTGTGTGAGCTAAAAATATAACAGTTCACATCTCAGTTGAATATGCTATTCGGATTTTGTTGCCTGCCTTTTCCCTGTTTTCTGTCTATGTGTCTCTCAGTTGTACTAAATGGCCTCTGGGGATTACACCAGTCATATACAGGCATTCCTACACATTCTATTTATGGTGCACAGTGTAGGTAACACTGTTTAATAGAAAAACACTATTACATGATTGCAAATCTACATTACCATATGATAGCAGAGTATAAACATGCAGTCCAGCAGTTAGAACTTTAATGTCAGACTATTACGCTTTATTTACATACAAACTATATGAGACTCTTCTTGCCATATTCTCCGGTGTACGCAGTACTTGCCTTGAACAATTCAGGTTTTATACAGACAATTAATTTACTAATACTTTTAGTTTTATTTCCTATGACAGTAAATGCATGACTATTACTGACCTGCCTCACGTTGCAACCTTGCCAGGAGACTGATGTGGGCCTCCTGGTTCACAGCCCACTCCACTGCAGCTGTGGGGGACGTAAGAGGAATATTTAGCCATACTGATCCATGATATACATGAGCTGGCAATTATTACACACACAGTGGGGTGATACTTATACACAGCTGGGACATCCCCTTCCGCTCTAGCCTCTTGGATCCACTGGTCCAAGAGGTCCCCCTTACACCGCTTCAGGTCAGCATAGTGATGCCTGACCAGCTCACCAGTTCAAGGTATGCCAGTGGCACTGGCAAGGTCATGGGCGAGATGGTCCCAGGCCTCCGCCTTATATTGGCAGCACTGGTACTGGCCATGCAGCAGTCTCTCATCATGGTCTTTGACAAGGAATCCTGCCATGACTTTGGTCTCCTGGACACACCAGTGCTGCGCCCAAAAGTGCACACCTTCTCCCCTTCCTGACATGGTGCCTGCAAGGGGAAGCTACAACCATTTATGAGATATATTCCCATCTCTTGAGTTTAAGTAGGGCCAATTTCCCACACTTTTCCGTGATTGGCCAGTTTTAAAAAAGGCTAAGCTATGGGCAAACCTGCTTACTTAGGGTTGGCATTGTCTAAAGCGGTATACCTCTGGGTACACTGAGTTAGCCAGCTTACACATTGCTTATACCTCCTAACTTGGCCTTGCAATGCTTAGACCAAAACTTCAGACTTGCCAGGAGACTCCAAATAAAGGTCGGAAACTGAGAGAAGGTTACTTTATTAAAAATCTCTGTAACAAATATAACGCCAGACCAATTTGTACGTTTTTGACCACAAACAAGTCTTCATCAGAATGAACAAGATTAACACACTGAAATGAACCCTTATATATCCATTCAATTATGCAAATAAATTAATTTAATTACGTAAGTAACAGTAACAATATTTAAAAATGTTTAAAAATTAAAAATAATGTCCAGCAAGTAAAAAATGCAATGAATTGTACTAATAATTCACTAAAAATTTAAACATGGGTCCAATAAACCAGTATTGTACCACCACCTTGTGGCCGAAAAACACGTAAATCATAATTTAGCTGCTCTTAACTTGAGAACTGAAGAAATGGACAGCATGTCGTTGGGCTTTGTAGATTCTAATACAATCTGCCAGTACAACTCCCTGTATTCAAGTTTTGCCTCCCACATGCCACCTCTTATTTCTTTTGGTATAATTTCCAGGACAAAAAAAAGAAACATAGCTTGAAAGCAACTCAAGGTATGTCTGTATAAAGCATTTTTGCTGTTTTGTTTTTTGATTTCATACAAATGCTCATAAATACGATTTTTCAACTTCCTCTCAGTTTTTCCAATGTAAAAGGAGCTACACAGTTTACATATAGCAATGTAAACAACTCCTTGTGTATTACAATTGGAAAAACTGTCGCTAGTGATCTCCCTGTCCCTTTGTGTAATATAAACATTCGGTTTATTAACAATATGGGAGCATTGTGAGCAGGCTCCACATTTAAAAGTGCCTGGTCTTCTTAAAGATGCACTTGATTTACTAGACGTACTGAACTCAAATAATTGCTTGAAGTTCAGATCTTTACGATAAGTACATTTTAAAGGTTATGCTTAGCATTGCCTACATTAGACTTTGCATTATCTTATCTTTTTTGTATTGATTTATTATTCATTACACCTTATATGTATGCCTGGTGTCCATGATTCATTGTGTACGTACACTGTATGGGGTCCTTGTGTTTTATTGGGGACTTCAACACTCTATTACAATTACACCTGACTTCTGGGCTTAATGCTGTACTCCAGTTCACATAGTTATGTTATGTAGTGGGTTAAGGCATATATGTCTGTATACCGATTCCTTTCACAGGTTAAGTTTGATTTTACTATGGTGAAGACTTGTTTCCTGATACCTCATTTTTCTGCACTTCTGTGATGGCTTGGTGGTTAACCTACAGTTAGCTTTAATTGGATTTTTAAAAAAAAAAAAGTTTGTTCATTTTATTTCTGTATACTTGCTGTTGTACACGAGGGGGCAGTTGGTGGGGATATGCGAACACCTATGAGCAGTCTCGCTCATTTCTTAGCCCTTTCTGCTGTTCTTCATTGTGGGGGCATGTATATTCTGAGAGCTCTGCTCTAAGATATGCCCCTTGCACTCTTACACGCTCCATGTAAGATTAAGAGCTCAGGCAGCACGCCTCATTATTATGCATGGTGCGCTGCCGTCCTGCTCCTAAACGGCTGGCTCCATGCAGGACTAAGCTAGTCCTGCACAGAAGAATAGTAAATCCAGGGAAGAATGTTTTTCAATTCTGTTTAAAATCCAACAGAATGAAAAAGGCATGAATTTAATAAATGTGAGAATATAAAGAGAAAAAAAAAATGTGTGTTGTAGATTGGATTGTGGACATGAACAAATGTGGGGTGGATGTAAACTGGAAGCTATATCCAGGCAGGATTTGTGGAGGTCAAATTCTGCCCTTTGTGACATGATTTTATGTAGGTTTACCCCGGGTATCACTTCTGTGTCACTGTTAGACAGAGGCACAGTATACTAACCTCGAAAACGGGCATAGCAAAATTAATTTAAAATGGGTGGCGAAAGCCAAACACACTCTGGCTAGGCTTATGAATGCCCTAGGGTAGATAGCCTAGTATGAACCTATGAACCTAAATATACATCCATTTCTGACATTAGTACAGATAAATGAAATGTTTAATTCTCAGCGAGAAAGAGGAAAATGCATGAGAAAATATTGAGCAATCATTACAGGTAGTGAAATGAAATTTAAAGATCAAATGAGTATATTATAAATTTGTAAGTGTTCTATATGCAAAAGGAGTAGATGGCTCACAACTGAGTAGATAACAAATATATTTCCATGTTGGAAAGTATGATTTTTTTAAACAGCTTTTAATTGTAGTGGTTATAATTCAAATCTTGCAAAGCTTTATGAGTAGGACATTAATAAAATAGTAAAAGATAAGTACTACAAAATTGACAACAATTATGGATGTAAATGTATAGCGTGATTGCTAACATTTAAGCACTCTAGCCAGTTAGTAATGTTTTTAACCTGGTTTTCATTTTCCCTACATCTCATGTTTATCCTACTGAGCTGTTCCCCATAATTAAATAGGAAAATAAAATAATCAAATGGCTATCTAGAGTAACCTAGACTCAGATCTCCTAAATCCACTTTCTTAAGTAGACAAAAGTTTGATTTATTTATAAAGAATAACTGAAAGAGAGAACTAGTACACCTATTCTGAAATATCAAAAAAAAAAATGTAAGTGTCAGAATGGATATTCTTTGGTAGAATTATTTCAGACAATCCAACTGACAAAATGGGTTAGTGTATTTCAGACCAGAAACAGGTTTATGCTGCAAGATAAGGCTTGTAATAATGCTTTGTTCTGAAACAAAGGAATGTTGAGTGCTTAAGAGAAGCAGTTAGAAACATAAATAATATATCTCTGTAGTTTGGTCTTGTTTTGCTGCAGGTCTAGACTGAATACAATTTGTCTAACCATGCAAATGAAGTCATGAGGAGGTGCAGCGTATGTGAAAAATATGCTGACTGACAGTCTTTGAATAATACTTCCATATCTGTACTGTCAATTTAAAGCATGAACTGATTGGAAGGAATGTTCCAGAAAACTTGCTCCATGTATCTAATTTTGTAGTTTTGCTATGTTAGAGTTTTTCTTAGGGAGGTATTC
The DNA here is from genome assembly GCF_019279795.1 of Protopterus annectens. Classification (NCBI taxonomy): domain Eukaryota; kingdom Metazoa; phylum Chordata; order Ceratodontiformes; family Protopteridae; genus Protopterus; species Protopterus annectens. The sequence goes on along the minus strand of NC_056732.1, from coordinate 862,705,222 downwards.
ATAGTTTGGAGTTTAGCATTTTCATAACAGTAATCTACACAAAGAGCAGTGCTATGAGATTATGCAAATCCCACACTGCCAAGATGATTACTGAATTGCAGAGGAATTTTTTTGTGAGCATGCCCTCCTTTCAGAAATGTGCAATGTGATTAACACATAAGCTATAGGGAGACAGCTACTACGCTGAGAAGGGGGTTTACAGATATGCACATGAGTTTGATTCATAGACATGAAACTATAATGAACTGCTTTGCATGTAAAGTGTATACATTGTCCTGTAGTTATGCTAAAAAGCATCAGGTTTTATTCATAATATGGAAATGTGAAAGGAGCTGAATTGGTAATTCTGCATACCTGAACATTTTTACTGGAGGGATCATTTGGTTAAATGTATAATTTTGATGTTTGTGCATACCTGGGTATTTTACTGAAGGGGTTGCATGGGTGAAATGTTTAATTTCAGTGCTTGTGCATACTTGGATATTTTACTGAAGGGGTTGGCTGCACAAATGTTTCATTTTAGTGTTTGTGCATACCTATTACTGAAAGGGTTGCTTGGATGAAATGTTTCAGACAGTTTCACTTCAGTGCTTGTGCATATCTGCACATAGTACTGGAAGTGTTGCTTGGGAAATGTTTTATTTTAGTGCTCATGCATACCTGGAAATATTACTGAAAGGTCACTTGGGTGTATGCTTCATTTTGGTGCTTCTACATACTGGGGCATGTTACTGAAGGGGTTGTTCAGGTGAATGTTTCATTTTGGTACTTGGGCATCCTGAGGCATGTCAATGAAGATGTCACTTCAGTGAATGATTCATTTTGGTGCTTGTGTATACTGGGGCATTTTACTGAAGGGGTCAATTTAAATGTTAATGAAGGGATCACTGGAGAAAATAATTAATTTGTGCTTCTGGGAAGTGCTTGTACATACATGGTCAGACTACTGAAGTGATCGCTGGGTGAAATAATTTATTTTTTCATTTTTACTGCTTGTGCATACTTAATACAAACTAATAAAGGGGTTGCTGAGGGGGAAATAATTAATTTGTGTGTCAGGGAAGTGCTTGTGCATACTTGGACAAACAAGTTTCCAGATTGCAACTCCAATATCAAAGGAGAAGCACCACATTTAATAACGGATGTGGTACCCTCAGGGATGTCAGACTTTGAATCATAAAACTGCTTCATTAGCATACTGTGCTTTGCAACATTTCTCATTGCTATCTCATTATATTTCAGGCCTTGCACATTAGCATAAATGGCCTCTATAAATTGTGCCTTTGCTACTCTCATTGCACAAGCAGCTATGAATACCACCCTGAAGTATAGTTTAGAGGTGCTGCTATCTATTTAGAAAATAAGCCATTTTACAAACTGCTTTCAACATGTTAGCAATTTTATAGTAATGACAGACAGCGATAAGAAGAGGAACAAGCATCTTCACGTGATGCATCATTAATCTTAGTTATGTCAATCTACTCAGCAGAGAGGGAAAATTAAAGCACTGTATTTTTTATTTAAGCTATGAATGGTTTGATACATTATTTATTCCCTTTAAATTCTCCTTAAATTAAAATTAGATAAGGCATTTAAAAGTACAAAAATGTGTAACTATATCTTGGTGTGTAATTATTGTTTAATGTGTTCCTTGAATAAATAATGTGAGATTTGGGACATAGAGATGATTATCAGAGGGGCTGTATTTTGATAAATAAAACACAGTCTGTTATATCTAGATGATGAGATAAGGACTAATATTAAGGATCCTCATTAGGTCAGATATCATTTAAATGTAGAAAAATACAGTATTCTCTTTGCATAAGACTAAGAATGCTGCCATATTAAAGCAAGCTTTCACAATTTGCATAGAATTGCATACAGTTTTAATAAATATCAGTGAAAAATAACCTTCAGTGAAAAATCCTGGTAAGAACAGAATGTGCAGTACTCTGAGGACAAACAGATCTTACAAGGTTTGAAAACCAAGGCTAAAGAGGCATGGAGAACATTGCAGGGTTTTCTTATTATTAGCAAATACTTCAGATATGGTCAGTTAAGTCAGTTAAGTTAGTTCATTTGGATTGAAAAGCAGAAAATCTTTGCAGTACAGACACTAGAGCCTGAGTACTAAAGTCACGTCAAATATTCAGCATTCCAAAATATTAGTAATACTATTCAGGAGGAAAACATTGTTTCAGGTGATATTATTCAGGGGTATCAGAATATAATCCCAGAACCTTTGAATATATTCAATCAGCACTGTTATATTTATCAGCACTGTTAATGTTATCCAGCATTCCAGAATATTATGTTATTTGGATATTGTTGACATCTGTCTTCACTGTACATAGTAAGGCTTTCTTAGTCGAACTACAGTTTACAGATACTATTGTGAAAGGTACGAGAAAAGTTAGCCCATAAAGGAGAGACTGGCACCTGTTCAGCACAAGTTTGGGTAATTAACAGATAAAGACATTAATTCTAGTCTCAGTTCAGTTTACAGTTAATTCCAATATCATCTAGTATATCAAGTCTTTAAATGGTGAACCTAACATTGATGGGAACAATGGCTAAATTAACTCCCAAAACTTCATAGCAACCTTATCAGCAGTCATACTAGGTGCACTCTACAGAATGGACTTCAGGGCAAAGTAAAAAACATTCTCTGATATTGTAATTACAGTCACATTTTTTCCAGTCTATCAGTAACTACAGCAGAAATGTTTCAGAACAGACTTTTCAGTAGCACACCAGTGTTTTTTTTTTTCAGATGGGAGGCTATGAATTCCATACAGAATAAAGCCACTGCCAAAGACACATTTAATCCTTACAGATCATACCTTTTGGTAAGACACCACTGATATTCCAGATGTAAACATCATAGCCACAGCAGATGACACACCCCTACATACAGTAAGTGTAGTCATTAGACAGATTGCAGAGCAACAGTGTGTATTCAAAACACTACTTCAGAATAAGCCTCAAAAGAACATCAGCAGACCAGTAATACTTCAGAAAATCTACTTAAAAAAATCTACAAACTTTAGCAGTCTTCCTCCAGAACATAACATTAAACAGTTAACAGACACATACTTCACCATCTCCACAATCTTTCAAGTTTCTAGTATGATGTCACACAGCCATGAAGCAAGAAAAAGTTTAAAAAGTTGCAGAATATAGGACACGTTCTTCCAGAATCATAAAGTTATGTAAGACTTCATATCTGTTATGCACTTTTTACAGTAAATTGTATAACTATGTCAACCAATACTTCTGCAGTAAAGATATCAGTAAATGTTTGGTTTAAAGTTAAAAACTGGATAAGGCAGTCAAAAATACTGTGTTTCAGAAAGGTTCATTTAAATTTAAAGGTTATTAGGTCAGGAGTGTTGCATCTTTCCAGGCACAAAAGGGTTAATTCACAGAAGTACACTGCAACAGACTCACTAACTTATGATTCCCAGAATGAGTCAGCTTCTATTAGTATGGTTTCAGGCTTAAATAATACAAATTCTTGTTTACAGTCTTCATAAATCAGTGTAAATGCTACATCACATGTAATTAAAGATACAGAGTAAAGCCACACTACAGTTTCAAATACAAATGTTTGGAATGTAATAAAATTTAGTTTACGTGTAACTCAAGGTACAGAGTTAAGTCACTGTATGATAAATACAGATGCAAACACAGTCAGTATATGTAACATGCCGATTTCCAAACCAAATATAAGTAAAACATTTGTAATGTCTCAAGTTGACATTATTTCACATACAGATGTTCAAAATGTAATAAATTCTAATTCATTGTTTTCAGAAGCCAGTGCAAACAGTGCGCTGAAGGGGGATAAGAGTACAGATTTTGATCAGTTTGATAAAGTGAACAGCATAAATGATATACAGACTTCAGGTCAAAGTAAAGAAGAAATGCATGCTTTACCTCAAGTCAATGTTATTACTAGTGTTTCAGGGAAAAATAATGAAAAATGCATTCTATAGCTGAAGTCAGTGTTGTTGCTAGTTCTATAAAAAATGAATTCAGCTTATCTATAGAGAAGAATTATAGAATAATGTACTGATTAATACAGACAAATCAATTTCAGTTAAAATAGACCTCTGCTAGAGAATGTGAATGCAATTTTGTCAGCATTTAAAGGATCAAAGATTACAGCAATTAACAGTTCACAGTGTAACAGCTCCATACTAGGTATAGACATGTCATGAGTTTTATGTTGTTTTAGACTTCAGTAACAAGATTTTATGGAAAAATAAAAATGCTACAGAATGTACAGTAGTACACAGAGATGACACTTGTAAGAATTTGAATGTAGTAGATTGAATGTACAGAATTTGAAGAGTTAGTTATGACAGGAATATGCAAATGTATGGGTTAAAGATAAAATAAATTCCAGTTCAGCTGACACAGTTGAAGTGCTCAAAAAGACATATTGGGAGTGGCCTGTGATGAAAAAGGTAACAGTATGCATTTAGCATTCTGAAAGCACATGTCGTGTAGGGCATACCAGAAAAGACAGTCAAGTTATTTCTCAGACTAAAGAGTTTACAGTTACAGATTTTGCTAAATAATTTGTGTGTTATTGTTTTGTTTAGCGGATGTTAAGAACTTTGAATTACGTTAGTAAAGTGTTGCAATGCATAAATAATACTGTGATACAGAAAGAGACAAAAAAGCATTCACAGATATTAAATGATGTGTTGCTAGTTTACAAAACATAAAATTTAAAGTCAATGCGACACTTTCGAAGTGACAGTACAGTCAAAAGTTCAGATCCCATGCATGAAAAGAGTGCATCATAACTAGTATGTGCCACTAAAGCCACAAGTTCAACTCCTATGATATACTTGCATAAATGACAGGCAAGTAAATTTCCAGAATTAGATCAGTTCAACTCTAGTAATAAATGTGTATACTATATTAAGAGACTTCACAAAATTGTATAAAGTACAGACAAGTAAACCTCCATACTTTAATAAGTTTGGCTGTCGTAATAAATGTATATATTACATAAAGATACTTCCACAGCACAAAAGAAGACACAGCCCTCAATAAACAGCCACAACCTCACAATATCAAAGGGCTGCAAGGAGTCACTGACACAAGGCTTGATTCCACAAACAAGTTTAATCCACAAAAAAATAAACACCCCACATTATTTGTACATTGTCAACCTTCAACAGACTTCTTCAGACAAAGATATGCAAATACAGCCAATAGGACTTAAATATAATTAAAGATAATTGATCAGCAATTAAAACATTTAGACAAAGTCCATTAAACCACATTAACTCATACTAGCCCATCCCTAAAAATACATACAAATATATAACATCAGTAGTGTGCATGAAAATATATAAATAACTCCTTAAACAATTTGATGATATTGCAGGTAAAACATTTCCAATATAAAACTTAAAAAAAAAAAAACTTACAAAGACATATATATTATAAAATGTTATAACAATTATGTTTAAAAAACTACTATACTAATTCAACATATACTACCATCTAGTGGCCAAAGTGAATATTACATATAAAAAGACAAAATATAATGAATAAAAAGTTTTAGTATTTTATAATTTTGCTGCCCTTAATTTTAACAAAGGGGCAATAGATACATACTCGTTTAAACCAGGAGTTCTTGCTGAATCCAAGGTGACCTGCCAATAGACTTCCCTGCATTCCAGTTTAGCTTCCCATAAACCCCCTTGGATATCCTTTGGTACTGTTTCTATAACAAAAATATAAATCTAGCCTGGACACATTCCAAAGTGTGTTTAAACAGAGCGTTTTTTTTTTTTCATTTCTTGTCCAGATATCATAATCATGCTCATATATCCTTCTTTTTAATTTTCGCTCTGCTTTCCTCACATAGAATGCCTGGCACTGGATGCAGGTGGCCAAATATACAATTCCACTAGTATTACAATTACTAAAACTGGAACTGCGTAGGACCTTGTCCCTTTCCTGAATGTCCACACAGTCCACGTTAGAGATAAAACTGCACTGACCACATACCCCAAATTTAAAAGTGCCATATTTTTTACCTCGCCCACTATTAGTTGCAGTGTACTGCCTTTCTAGTAAGTCTATAAGATTTTTCCCGTTTCTATAAATAATCCTGCCAGATTTTTCTTGCATGCCCCTAAGGTCAGTTAAGGATCTAAACTTTTCCCATTCCTTAAGAAAAATGTTCTGGAATATCTTAGAGTCTACATTGTACTCAGTGGCAACTGCCATCTGGTAGTCGTTCCTATTTTCTTTTATTAATTTGTCAATGGAATTATCTCCTTTTTTACCCATAATAGGGAAATATCTACTGTCCCTGAAACTCAACACATAGTTTTAAACATCCACCAACATCTCCTTGGGGTATCTCCTGTCAAAGAAAAGTTCTTCCAAATAATCACATTCTTTTAAAAAAATCTTCCTGTAAATACGTTAACCTACTGGCCCCAATAAGTTGGCCCTGAAAGATATTTTTCTTTTGTAAATAAGGGTGTGCACTCTGAAAGTGTAGATATGAGTTTGAAAAAGTTTTTTTACGAAGCACCCCAGATTTAATATCTCCTTGGCACTTGCAAATACTCGCATCTAAAAAATCTATACCATTATATTGTATGTTATGAGTAAATTTTAAGAATTAAGTGGTATTGTTAATATAGGCAATAAAATCCCCTAACCTTTCCTCAGAGTCCTTCCAGAAGATACCAATATCATCCAGAAATCTGTTGTACAGGACCCAACAATCATTGAATTGAGAGTTGAAGATAAAATACTTTTTCCACCAGGCCAGTATAATATTTGCATATGTGGGGGTGCAATTGGCCCCCATGGCTACCCCCTTCATCTGGTGAAAAAGGTCCCCACAAAAGAAAATGAAATTGCTCCTTAGAATTAATTCCATAAGCCCCATAATAACATAAAGGTCATCACTAGGAATAGGTCCTTTATTCTCAAAGCCTTCTCTAACCAATCTAAGCCTATATCATGGGGAATGATGGAGAACAAGTCTTTTACATCAACTGTAGCAAAAATAATATTCTCATATGATTGTTCCAGGTCAATATTTCTAAGAAAGTCCCAAGAATCTTTCAATATAAAGTTCTCTCTTTTCACCCCAAATGGCTTTTAATCTCTTGTCGACATATTTTGCCGGGGGGGGGGGCTGTTTTGAAACCCTCGGTGGAAACAATAGGTTATAGAGGGGGGGCAGTTTGGTCCTTATGCACTTTCAAAATTCCAAATATTGTAGGAATTCTGGGTTGTGCAACATTAAAATATTTAAAGGTATTATGATCAATCAATCCATCAAGAACTAAGTAATTTATAGCCAAATCTATCTTCCTATAGGCTAAATGAATCCCATTCCTAGAGACCCTTGTATATGTGCTGGAGTCACCCAATATGTCCATCATTTTACCATCATAAACCATATTGTCCATAATAACTGACCCACCCCCCCCTTATCGGGCTTCATTACCCTAATAGTTTTGTCAAGCTGGAGTTCCTTTAGAATTTTCCTTTCACCCTTATCAAGATTGTCCCTATAATACCTAGGGGTGATAAGTGTCAGCCTTAGTTCCCATTCAACAACATTCTCAAAGTTTTTTACTTGAGGGTGTAAAGGGGGGTTAAATTCACTTTTGCATCTCAAAGTACCTGTTGTATCATCAGTCTGTTTATTCTGAAATAAAATTAAAAATTTTAACTTCATAGTGAAAATTTTCAAATCTAATAATACCTTAGTAAGGTCATTCCTATAGTGGGGTATAAATTTAAACCCTATAGATAGTAGTTTGAAATGGTCTTTAACCAAATCTATATTACTATAGTTGAATATATTGTAATTTAGATAAGTAAACATGTGACCTATACACTTTATTTCATTGTCAACCCTACTCATCATCGTCTCCCCCTCCCCTTCCACCCCCCAGTGCAACCCACATTATGGTTGCTGTTAATAGTTTGGGGTCCTCTGCTTCTGTAATCACTCAGAGTGTTGGGGGGATGAACTATTATCAGCAACCGTATCGTGGGTTGCAATGGCAGGGTGGACGGGGAGGGGGAGATGATGATTAGTAGGGCTGACAATGAAATAAAGTGTATAGGTCAAATGTTTACTTATCTAAATTACAATATATACAACTATAGTAATATAGATTTGGTTAAAGACCATTTCAAACTACTATCTAGATGGTTTAAATTTATACCCCACTATAGGAATGACCTTACTGAGTTATTATTAGATCTGAAAATTCTCACTAGGGAGTTGAACCTTTTTATTTTATTTCAGAATAAACAGACTGATGATACAACAGGTACTTTGAGATGCAAAAGTGAATTTAACCCCCCTTTACACACTCAAGTAAAAAACATTGAGAATGTTCTTGAACGGGAACTTAAGGTGGACACTTATCACCCCTAGGTATTATAGGGACAATCTTGATAAGGATGAAAGGAAGGGGGGTGGGTCAGTTATTATGGACAATATGATTTATCAAGGTAAAATGATGGACATATTGGGTAACTCCAGCATGTATACAAGGGTCTCTAGGAATGAGATTCATTTAGCCTATAGGAAGATAGATTTGGCTATTAATGACGTATTTCTTGAGGGATTGATTGATCATAATACCTTTAAATATTTTAATGTTGCACAACCCAGAATTCCTACAATATTTGGAATTCTGAAAGTGCATAAGGACCAAACTGATCCCCCTCTATGACCTATTTTTTTCCGCTGGGGGTTCCAAAACAGCCCCCCTGGCAAAACATGTTGACAAGGGATTAAAAGCCATGTGGAGAACTTTATATGGAAAGATTCCTGGGACTTTCTTAGAAATATTGACCTGGAACAATCATATGAGAATATTATTTTTGTTACAGTTGATGTAAAATACTTGTTCTCTGTCATTTTCCCATGATATAGGCCAAGATTGGTTAGAGAAGGCTTTGGGAATAAAGGACCTATTCCTAGTGATGACCTTCATTTTATTATGGGGCGTATGGAAATGATTCTAAGGAACAGTTTAATTTTCTTTTGTGGGGAATTTTTTCACCAGATGAAGGGGGTAGCCATGAGGGGCAATTGCGCCCCCACATATGCAAATATTATATTGGCCTGGTGAGAAAAGTTCTTTATCTTCAACTCTCGATTCAACAATTGTTGGGTCCTGTACAAGAGATTTCTGGATGATATTTGCTTCGTCTGGAAGGACTCTGAGGAAAGGTTAGAGGATTTTATTGAGTATATTAACAATACCACTTTATTCTTAAAATTTACTCATAAAATACCATATAATGGTATATATTTTTTAGATGTGAGTATTTGCAAGTGCCAGGGAGGTATTAAGTCTAGGGTGTTTCATAAAAAAAACTTTTTCAAACTCATATTTACACTTTCAGAGTGTACACCTTTCTTTACAAAATAAATATATCTTTAAGGATCAACTTATTAAGTAAGGCCAGTAGGTTAACATATTTACAGGAAGATTTTTTAAAATAAACTGATTATTTGGAAGGACTTTTCCTTGACTGGGGATACCCCAAGGAGATGTTGGTGGATGATAAAAAACTGTGTGTTGAGTTTCAGGGACAGTAGATATTACCCTATTATGGGTAAAAAGGGAGATAATTCCATTGACCAATTAATAAAAGAAAATAGGAATGACTACCAGATGACAGTTGCCACTGAGTACAATGTAGACTCTAAGATATTCCAGAACATTTTTCTTAAGGAATGGGAAAAGTTTAGATCTTTAACTGACCTTAGGGGCCTGCAAGCAAAATCTGGCAGGATTATTTATAGAAAAGGGAAAAATCTTATAGACTTACTAGAAAGGCAGTACACTGCAACTAATAGTGGGCGAGGTAAAAAATATGGCACTTTTAAATTTGGGGCAAGTGGTCTGTGCAGTTTTATCTCTAATGTGGACTGTGTGGACATTCAGGAAAGGGACAAGGTCCTACACAGTTCCAGTTTTAGTAATTGTAATACTAGTGGAATTGTATATTTGGCCACCTGCGTCCAGTGCCAGGCATTCTATGTGGGGAAAACAGAGTGAAAATTAAAAAGACAGATATATGAGCATGATTTTGATATCTGGATGAGAAATGAAAAAAAAACACTCTGTTTAAACACACTTTGGAATGCGCCCAGGCTATATTTATATTTTTTGTGATAGAAACAGTACCAAAGGATATCGGGGGGGGGTTATGGGAAGCTAAACTGGAATACAGGGAGGTCTATTGGCAGGTCACATTGGATTCAGCAAGAACTCCTGGTTTAAACAAGTACGTATCTATTGCCCCTTTGTTAAAATGAAGGGCAGCAAAATTATAAAATACTAAAACCTTTTATTCATTATATTTTAAGTCTTTTTAAATGCAATATTCAGTTTGGTTACTAGATGGTAGAATATGTTGAATTAGTAGAGTAGTTTTTTTAACATCATTTTTTATAAAATTTTATAATATATATGTCTTTTTAAGTTTTCTAAAAAAGTTTTATATTGGAAATGTTTTACCTGCAATGTCATCAAATTATTTAAGGAGTTATTTATATAATTTCATGCACACTGCTGAGGTTATATACCTGTATGCATTTCTAGAGATGGGCTAGTATGAGTTAATGTGGTTTAATGGACCTTGTCTAAATGTTTTTATTGGCTGTTCAATTATCTTTAAATATATTTAAGTCCTATTGGCTGTATTTGCACATCTTTGTCTGAAGAAGTCTGTTGAAGGACGAAAATGTACAAATAGTGTTGGGTGTTAATTTTTTTGTTGATTAAACTTGTTTGTGGAATCGAGCCTTGTGTCAGTGACTCCTTGCAGCCCTTTGATACTTCATATACTTGTATAAAGGACAGACAAGTAAACTTCCAGAATCAGATCAGTTCAACTCTAGTAATAGATGTGTATATGTAAATGGATCAATACTGTATATATTTCATGCATAAATTGGAGTTTACCAAGCACACCAGAGACATGGACTTACGTAACTGAGTTATTAGATTACATACCAGCTCAGCAAGCTGAATTAAAGATTGCACTGCATGCCATAACAGTATGGCAAATATCAGTTTAATATACTTAGTGACAGTTTATTCAGTTACAATTCTTACTATTTATCCAAAAAATCATAGACAACAATGATACAGTCTTGCATCCTTCAGTAGTACTGAAAAAAATAAATGATGTCAGCTAAAGGAATGGCTGTGTTAAAACAGTGGGTAAATTACAACCTGAGTGTCACTGAGTAAATGTAAGAAATTTCAACAGCAAGATTAATTTTTTAGAGGTGCTGAAATGCAAATAATTTTAAAATATTAATACAGTGTCAGATTGCTATTTTAGATTAATTTGAGGTCATGACAGGGGAAAAAACCCAATGCCACTGAGATTTCTGTTTAATTTAACAATGAAGTTAAAGCCTTTCCATTTACTGCAATACATTATCAGTTTAGTTACAGACTTTCAAGAATGTATTTACTATAGTACATTATTAGTTTGCTTACAGACTTACAAAAATTATTAGCAGCATATTTTATATAATGTAGAAAAATGTAAATAAAGTCAGGGCAATAAGCAATGCTGTCAGTTTATAATTGTTAAAGCTGCAAATTTTAATTTTAGGACTTGATACTGCTTGTTTTGCTTTGCAGAAATAATTTCCATGTTGATTTTCCAGTTTAATTTTAAATAAAGTTAAGAACATCAGTCACTCAGCCTTGCATAAGAGATGGAAAAGGGGAAGTTTGGAAACCTACTCAAAAAGGGACACAGAAGACAAATCTTGAAAATAGCCTCCAATTCCTCAGCAGTGATTGGAATAATGCAGAGTAAGGCCTAAACTTGGCAAGCGCTATGGTGCACAAGTCAACTATCTACAGAAAATATATTTGCAGTCAAATGCATTTCAGTTATCTGTTAACAACAGATGTGGATTTATGTAAATTACAGTTAAAGCAAATATGTAAATGTTTTCATGTTTTCAGACAGTTGTATAACAGTACTAGTTTTCAGCTTATGTTTTTTATCTATGTTCAGACAATAATAACAGAAAAAGATACCAAATAGTTTGTTCCCAAAATATACACAGCTATTTTAGGTGTTCGGTATAAATATGTATCACTTTACTGTAAATTTCAGACAAGTACAGCATTATGTAAATTTCAAGTCAAGTTTCAGACTATGACATTTATACTCAATTCTGAGTTCAGTATAGTACATTTCGGCCAGATTTCAGAACATAACATTCATACTCAGTAGCAAAATTACATCACATTTCACATCATTCAGCCATTAGTTCTAAGGGTTAAATGGCAGTATTATCTGTAACAGGCTTATTACATCATACATTTCTAACAGTATTGCTATATCACACTTCACATTATTCAATTGCTAGGTAATAGTGACATAATTATTTGCAACATGTTTATTAAGATAAGTTATCTAAAAGTATTCAATAGACTCAAGGCATAACAGGTCATCCTTAATTTATTAATAAATTTACAGAATACAGTGCACCTTACATAATATTGTATCTGAAATACAGAAAGCATATGTTTTAGTAAAATACTTCAACTATTACAGCACATAGAAATTAAAAAAGGTGAACAGACAGAATTATTAGTAATAAATCTAGCTGAAAATTTACAGACACAGCTTAATACAGTATATGGAAATTATGCTTCAAGACCAGTTATAACACTTTAAAGAATTGCCATTCCACTAGCAATTCAAACCATTCAGAGTCATACTTCATTCAAAACATCTTTACGTGAACACTCCTCTGCTAACTGGACCTGTACTTGTACTAAGCCTCTTCCATGCATAACTTGACTCTTATCTCCTTCTTGCTTAAACTTATACTCCAAATTACTGTGAAGATACCATATCTAGACTACCACAGTACACCCTATCTCACTCTTCATTTAACATTTTCTGTATTTTGCTGCCACAAAATGCTTATGTTTGCCTTTCAATTATTTTCATGTAAATTTACATAGTTCAAATTTCTATAAAATGCTATAACTCATGTAATCCTGCTTGAGCTAGCAGCTAAAGTCTGCCTTTACATATTTTTTTTCATGTACATTCTATACTGTTAATTTTTGTAAAATGTTATTTGTGTAAGTCTTTTGTTGTTAATTCTGCTTAAATTTTTTGGAGCTTTACTCCCAGGGCCTACACAGAAAATGGGCACATAATGGCTCAGTGGAATATCCCAGTAAACAAATGCCAAATACAAAAACAGACTCCAAGCCAAACAGATCATAAATGTTCAAGCGATACATAGTGGTTAACATTGAAATTGCAAGTTTATTTACCAGATGAAAAAAATGTATCTTATATTAGTTCCAGTCATCATTATAGTAGCTTTTACAGACTATATTAATACATTTATAAATTAATTACAGAAGTAAATCCCATCTCAGTAATTTTAACAATTGTTACAGAGTAAACCCTACAGAAATACAGTTAGCAAGAAAGACCTTGCATAGGTCTAGAAATGTAAGTTTAGGCCTTTGTCTTCATTTTACATTTCATAATTTAAAATAAATACAAAAATAAGATATCTGTGTGAGTATTCAGGTATTTTCAGGAGGAGTTATTAGGCCAGATATCATTTAAACAGTATTCTCTTTGCATAAGTCAAGAAATGCAACCATATTAAAACAGACTTTCACAGTTTGGATACAGTTTCAGTAAATATCAGTGAAAATAATCTTCACTAAAAATACTGATAAGACCAGAATGTGCAGTGCTATAAGAACAATCAGATCTTACAAGGCTTGGAAACCAAGGCTAAAGAGGCATGTAGAGCATTACAGGGTTTTGGTATTATTAAGAAATACTTCAGAAACGGTCAGTTGAGTCAGTTAAGTTAGTCTGTCTGGACTGATAAGCAAAAAGTCTTTACAGTACAGACACTTGAGCCTGAGTACTGAAGTCAGGTCAACTATCCAGCAGTCCAGAAATAACTGTTTCAGGTAATATTATTGAAGTGAATCAGAATACACACAGAACCTTTGGATATATTTATCAGCACTGTTACTATTATCCTGAATTTCAGAATATTATGTTATTCGGATATTGTTGACATCTAGCTTCACTGGACATAATAAAGCATTCTTAACCAAACTATACTTTACAGAAATTATTGGGAAAGGTACAAGACTTGGCCCACAATGGAGAGACTGGTACCTGTTCAGCACAAGTTTGGGTAATTAAAAGATAAAGACATTCATTCTAGTCTCATGTCAGTTGTTTCCAGTTAATGCTAGTATCATTCAGTATATGAATTATTTCAGTACTATAGCTAGGTATATAGTTATGATGAAGGCCAGTTGAAGGAACATTATAAAAAAGGAAGAAGGCCTGTTCAGTAATTAGAATGGTAATTATATGGTTAACTGCTGGCCATTTTAGTTATCAAACTCATTTGGATCTTACTTGAAGTTCTTAGGGAAGCTAGAATAAATCAGTTGTTGGAATCTACTTAATGCTGGAGGCAGAGGAATGAAAACAGCAATTGAAATTCATGTACAGAGTGCAGGTGAGACCTAACAATGACCACACTTCCCAAAGTACACTGTATATTTCAATACTGAGAAAATGCTAACAGGAGTGGTTCACAAAAAAGGAAGACTTGTGTTTGCAATCAACTAGGACAGAAGGTCAGGACAGCACTATAGACGATTATGACCAGGTGTCCAATCATAGCCAGCTTACTATGTGCTAAGAAATTAACCTCAAGAGTAAAGGCCAAGAGGTGACTTACATGCCGAGCACAAATAAAGCTGCGTATGATGGGATCAAATTTTTTTGTAGTGTATGAGAATTTATCTGCAACAATTCCTGCTAAGTACAGAAAAAAAAATGTAGGAGTGCAAAGTATTTTACCAGCTATCAAAGCCTTTGAATGCTGGTAAGCATTTACCACTGTCAAATACACAATAAGGAGAAACAAAATGACTCTCTGTAGAAATAATGGCTCTAAAAATTTGTTAGATACATCATTCTGGCACACATTTTGTTTATAATTGTGACAGATCAAGTTAGCTAACATTTTTTTAAAGCTGCTTTACATTCTTTCACTGTTCTTTGTCAACCAGCACTCTCCTCTTTTAATCCCTAGTTCAAGACTTGATCTTAATGGCACTTAGGCGTCATTAATAAAATTTTGTTAAATACACCCCAAGTGCTGTTAAAACCAGGTGTTGTGCTAGGGAACTGCATAAAAAATTATGTTTTCTTCCTGAGTTTGGTGTGTTATTGTGGAGTTCCATGCAATACAAGTTTTAATATGCATGACTTTCAGCTGTTAAGTTCTAATGCTTTGGAGCTGCACTAGGTCATATACAGTGACCACTAGGAACAGCAATAAGAATCATTTCCTGCGGCCACGCAAGACATTAAACTGGAATCTAATATAGGTGTACTCAGATTCTGGCCACTGAGTTGCTTTGAAAGCTGTAAAACACTTTACATTCCAACACTTTGTTTGTAACTAGTACTACCTTAGTGCATCTGAAGCTTCATGTACTACAAATGCCTCTCTGATCATAACTATATAGTTATGTGTTCTCCACGAAGCCAGCAAGATTCATCTCTGATGGTTAAGGTTTCATTGTGAAATTCTAGGCAAACATGTAATGCATTCAAAATCCTGATGTACCAAAATATCCACCGCAATAGGACAAAATGCTAATAAAGTTCTTTTTTATGTAGCAGGTCAAAGTCCCCTGCACCCCAGCCCACCTTCCATTATTTATATATACCGATTTTAAGATCACATTACAGTGGTGAAAGGGAAAAAAACAGTCCTCCTGTACTGTGATCTCCTGCAACATTCTGTCAGTATTTTTAGTAGAATAGATTTTAGTATTAAAACAGCTGTTAGCAAATGGAGTCTACAATACATGTTTCAAGTTTTGTGGTCACTGTTTTGATATGTGGTGTTTTGCTGCAATAAGAATTTATTAATTTTATTTTATTTTATTTCACATTTGTTAACTGGGTTGGATCAACTGAGTACATAGCCCATTTTCAGTGGAGACCCAAGGAGAAAAGCTCCAATAAAGTGATCATTTACATATTAACACATATTAACACAGAAATAAGTAATAAAAGCATACCATAACGTATACAAAAATACGATAGTTGATAGCATATACAGAGATGTCAGAGAAATATTTAGTAATACATATAGTACAAGAAGGACTATACAATTATAAGTCAGGAAATTCAGAGGTTAGGTAAATTTGACAGAAAATTGGAGAGTTATAGAGGAAGAGAATGCTCAGGTGGGATCCTGGCACGTGAAGATCCAATTATTATGGAAAAATAGTTTCAATTATTTTTTGAAGCTTGCTGCTTGAGTGATCACTTGCAGGTTAGAGGGTAGGTTGTTCCAGATTTTGAATGTATCTGATCACAAACATATTAACAACTTGGTTAAGGTTGAATACCCTACCTTAATCTTCAGAATCTTCAGTTAGGATTAATCTGTGATACATTACCTGCCTCTTCTGTAGCAACTAGACTCATAACAGATCTGTAATGGAGACATTTTACTTATAATTCCTCTTGACTTAATTTAAGTACTGAGTGTAATTATGTGTGTCTCTAGGGTGTATGATTACTCAAGGCTTTCACATTAATACTATCTACAATTAAGAACAAATACTTAGTTTGCTATGCAAGTCTTTGACATTAACAAAAATAACAATGATGCACTGTTTTTACAAGAAAGGTAAGTTCATTGCACTCCCACACATTTGAATCTTCAAATATATTAACTTTGTACAAAGTTCCACAACTTGGTGTAAAACATTCTGACACCTACAGTTCAGCAATTTGATTGTATTCAATAGACTTTTTCAACAAGATACAGGAGTCAATGAATGTGGTTTGATATTACTTATTTTATACCAATAGCATGTAATATTTAGAAGGCATCCCATGTCTAAAATACTAGTCCACTGGGAAGCATTGTTTAGCAGACCATATAAAATTAATTAAAATGTGGAGTAACTTCGCATATCAGTCTAACAAATATTTTAAAAATTAATAGGTTTATAAGTTCATAGGTGTGTACTAGGCTAATGGCCCTGGGGCCTTTACAAGCCTAGCCCATAAAAGTGCCCTGCATTGTACCACCCGACATTAGTTCCCAGTGTCTCTATCAAGTAGATACACTGGAGTGATCCCCGGGGTGAAATTTCTACTTCCCATCCATTCATCAAGATTTCTCTTGAAGAGACCAGTGAGTTGCTCGGCTTGACATGTATGGGAAGTCTGTTCCATAGCATGGGCAGTCCCTGGGTTATGAACCTGTCCCTCCAGCATGTTCTGTTGATTGTGGTAATGAGGTTGAGCTCTCTGGATCATGTGATGTGGAGGGATTGGGATTTCTTTAGATATAGCATTTCTAACAGAGCTGGGTCAGACATGGCTTTGTAAGTCAAACAGAGATCGCCTCTTAGTAGATGATATGAGTCAGAGAATAGCTGGAGTTTTTTGAGTCTGTCCATGTAGGACATATGTTTAAGGCCTAGGATCCTCTTCGTGAGGTAATATTATGGCCTTTCCAGCTGTTGTATGTGTCTAGTGAGGTACATGCCCAATGGGGCATTATACTCGATGATTGGCCTAATGAGGGAAGAGTAGAGAGAGATTATGACCTTTTTCTTCCTGGATATAAAGCCCTTGGTAATGAGATGTGCCACATAGAAGGACTTTCTGACCACAGTGGAAATGTGGTGGTCGAGGGAAAGGTTGCTGTCAACCTGTGTCCCCAGATCTCTTATAATACCTTCAGGGTTCAGTGGGCTCTCATCGATGTGGTAATTAGTGGGAACTGAGTTTTTCCCAAAGGGGGATGATGATGCATTTTTGGCATTAATCTTAAGGCCTTGGTTTTGACACCAGTCATTGGTCTCAATGAGGCCTTTCTGGATGGAGTTAATAATGGCTCCCAGCTTGCAGTCTGCGAACTTGGTTAGCCAGAGTCCATTCATGTTGGCCTGGACTTCTGAGAAGTAGATACCAAATAGGAGAGGACCCAGGACCGATCCCTGTGGGACTCCACTCATGACTTGTTGGCAGTCTGACTTGAAGTCCGCTACTTTCACACTGTGGGTTTTATCTGTGAGCCAGTTTGCAACCCACCTAGTGATATAGGGGTTGATGTCGAGTTTGGTGAGTTTATCAATCATTTCTGAGTTGGTAATGGTATCAAAGGCCTTGAACAGATCAAAGTAGGCTGTATGAACAGCCTTGCCCTCATCCACAGCTCTGGTGACTGACTCAAAGAAGTCAACCAGGTTGAGCAGGCATAATCTACCTTTCACAAAATGAAACTGTGTGGTGTATAGAGTTTGGAGGTTCCCTATATCCTTGTTAATTAGGTCCATGATGATGTGTTACATAGCCTTAAATATCGGACTCATCAGGCTAATAGGGTAATAATTCCCTGGGTCTGTACTCACTCCCCCTTTGTTCAGAAGGATGACTGTAGTAGTGCACCATTTGGTAGGGATAAAGCCTGAAGTGAGGTTGTGATTGAACAAGACACACAGATGTGGTGCTAGTTCACTTTGTAGTTCATGTAGAACACATTGCGGGATATTGTCAGGTCCCATGGAAGCTGTATTTTTGGCCTGGGACAATGAGGCTATAACCTGTGCTACAGTAATGCTGGGTGCTTGGCATTCTTCTGATATTGTGAATGTTTCTTTAGGGGGGGAGAGAGGGGTAAAGTTGGCACTGAATCTGTCGGCCAGTATGTTGGTAATATCCGTTGGCTCAGTATAGGAGGTAGCATTGTGTAGTAACTCAGAGCAAACCTGAGTATTGCCATGGATATTCTTGATATAACTATAGAAGGAATTGTGGTTGTTTTTAGTGTCTGCCACAATTCTGCCTTCATAGCTGGCTTTAGAGGTTTTGATGAGGGATCTCAACTTTCTGTTGAGTCTAATAAGGGAGTTTTTACAGTCTTGGGACTTCACCTTTTTCTGCAACTGTTTTTCCTTCTGTTGTAGAGTTTATTAATGGCAGGAAACCACCAGATTGGCTTCCTTTTTTTGGAGGAGAGCATCTTGGTTCTGTTGGGTATGGCTAGTTCCATGCATTTATGTATGTGTTCGTACAGTGCATTGGTGTATGATTCGGCAGTCATGCATCTATTTTCCATTGACATGGGTGCTGTGAAGTTAGCCACCTCTGTTTCTATGAGCCCAAAGTCTGCTTTCAAGAAGTTTTTCATGGTGGTTAACTTTGCGGGGGGTGTGGGTGAGATGTAGATGTCCACGGTGATTAGCTTGTGGTCGGATCTAACCAGGGAGGAATTGACTATTGGTGTAGAGCAACAGTTGCTCATGTTTGTAATAACCAGGTCAAGGATGTTGCTTCCTATAGAGGGGGTAAGAATGAGCTTGCCCAGTGCATTGGAAATGATGAATTCCAGGAAGCGTTGGGCCAGTGTATTAGTGCAGGAGTAGTTTTCCCAGTTGATGGAGGGCTAGTTGAAGTCACCTAGTATGAGAGTGGTGAGCTGGACCCTAATAGTTTCCAGTGTGCTTAGGAATGTGGAGTGCAAGTCCTGGGACATGGTTGGGGACCAATAGCAGGCTATGACCTGAATCACAGTCTTACCCAATGTTAGTTGTACCTGAAGTGTCTCAGATGAGTTATGCTGGGCTACTAGTCTGGAGGTGTGCATATCCTTTATGAATATGGAGACACTACTACCTTTGGAGCTTCGGTCCTGTTTTGGGGCCGAAAGGTGTGGAATGAGTTATAGCCTGGTAGCACAGGGGTGCTTTCTGCTGCTTTAAACCAGGTCTCCATTACAGCACAAGTGTCGATGTTCTCCATTTTGAGGAGTGCTTCGTACAAGTGCATCTTGAGATTTAGACTTCTAGCATTGAGCAGCATGACCCTTAGATTGCATTTATTTATAGCTGTCATGGTGGTAATGTGGTCTTTTGAACATTGCCTAAAAAGGGACTATAGGGGTGGCAAGAGCCTTAGCCAGTATCCAGAAACCCAGGGGTGACAGAAGCAGGCAATCTCTGGCAAAGCATCAAGGTCTGCCAGTCATGTCATCCCAAGCAGACAGATACTGGATCCCATTAGAATGACACCAGAAACTTAGCCAATTGTTGAAGTCAATAATTTTCTGCTTGTACTGCGGGATCATTCTGGGTGATGGTAGGATGCTGCTCAGGGCTAGGGTCATACCTGCCTGGGCCACATAGTCCGAGAGCTCCTCCATGTCTCTTTTCATGTAGTCCAGGGAGGTGCATCTCAGGTCATTCACACCCACATGGACAGTGACAGAGTCATACTTGTACTTGTTGTGGAGTGACCTGAGTACGTGTGTTTTGTGTTGGATTCTGGCACCTTATAGACAGCTGACTGTTACCTTCTCCTTATTCAACCTAGTGAGTGAGACATCAGTGTGCCTCACTATTGAGTCACTTAAGATTAGTGTATTGGGCAACCTGTTTTGCCTTAGGGGCTTAGAATTAGAGGTACACTGTGTAGGTGAGCTATGTATCTTGTGGTTTGTGCTGTGTAGTAGTGATCAAGTGCATTTCTGCTTTGGAGATTTCTGCTGTTTGGGTATATTTCTACTGAGTGCATAGTTTGTGTGCGTATGTGAGAGCTGTGATGGTGAGTGCTCTGGAGGGCTATGTGTTGCATGTGGTGTGGTGCAGGTGTTGACCTTCTTCTCTTGACCAGCTATAACAGTCTTGGCTTGAGAGTGCATGGCTTCCAATCCTTTTATAGTATCTGGCAGAGAGCTTTCAAAAACTCATACTGTGGCATGTACAGAAACATTTATTTAAAAAGAGGATGGTCTCAATTGTTCAACAATTCTTAAGAATTAATATGTCTTGGCTACAGGGTCTATATCACTTTGACGAAACGGCAGAAGTTCGAACACCATATGTTCAAACTTCTAACCTCGAAGTGCAAAACCGTCGAAGGCTTAGAACAGTGATTGTTTTTCCCAGGGAAAAAAATTGCTGTTCCAAGAAACGCACACACAACACAAGCACACCAAAAAAACAGCAATCCACACACATACACTTAAAATCCTACATCTAACCCTAAACTAAACTGTACATACACTACTATCTATCCACTTACCTTAACCCAAACCCTAACCCTAAGGTCCGTCACTATCGCACACTCACCTGACCCTCTCCCTAACCCTAACTCACTTATCCCGCCCTAACTCTAAAGTCTGTCACTATCGCACACCCACCTCACCCGCTCCCTAACCTTAACTCACCTAACCCATGCCCTAACCCTAACGTCCACACAATCGCACACTTACCTGAACCCAACCCGTAACTTTCCACCACAGTGTTGAAAATAGCGAAGCCACAGAAATGTCCCACCAAATTCTTTCCCTGTAAAAGAATTTGGTGTTCCGCGGCTTCACAATAATCAGTTTTCGAACTTTACAGTTTGGACATATGGTGTTCGAACTGCTGAAGTTTCGACGAACTGATAGGAACCCTTGGCTACAGACAATATTCAGAAACTAGGCTACCTGAGATACTTCCACTGTATGTGTCAAAGGCAGTTTTTTTTTTTTTTTTTAGATTTTCAGACTATGCCATTGCTTTAGTAAAGTCTTTTTTTTTTTACTTAGATAATTTTTGTTTTAGATATGAAATAAACAATGATGAATACTTAATACAATATACTATCATATTACTTAATAAAGTAACTATATACAAATTTACATTCTGCCTGACATATGAAAAATGAATGATAACAAGTTATACAGAAGTAGATAAATTAATCTTAAGAAATAATTATTTCAAGAGGAGGTTAGATCCATTTGGAAAGTGTCAATCAATGTTAAAACTTTTTTCCAAGGATTATTAGATAATGGCATATGAAACATTCTTAATTCCTTGGTTTTAACTTCCATTAAGGCCATCTTCTTCAATAAACACAGAAAATCTTCTCTGCTAGGAACTATGGTAGAATTCCATCTCTTTGTTATGCATTTCCTAGCAATAGCTAGTATTGTCCAAAGTACATAGAGGTTAGTTCTATTTAAAAAAAAAAAAAAACTTCAGTCATATTCAGTAATATTAAAGCTTTGGTCATAACAAAACTATCTGTATAAATCACCTACATAAAATTATTAAAATTTTCCCAAAAGGGTTTGATTTTTATACATTCATAGAAAATGTGAGAACAATCATCCTTATCGATCTGTTGACATTTCCAACAAACCCCATTACTAGAAGGACTGATTTTTGAAACTTAGGAGTTAAGAAGGATCTATGGAGGAATTTCCAGGTGAATGTTCTCCAATAATGAGAACAAGAGGTCAGTTTTACTGAGAGTAGTATATCTGATTTATTTTCTGTGGTTAATTGAATCGAATATCCTTTAGCCATAAACTGCCAATATTATGGTTTGAGTAACGTTTTGTAGTTTTTTTATTAGGTTATATAAATATGAAGTTCCATTTTCAAATTCTCATTATTATATGTATAATTCCAAACAGTCTGAATATGAATTTAGGTGGAGTTGAGTCCGAAGAATTATTTATTATCCTACATAGATCCTTGGAGTATGTCAATATATTCTGAAGTATTAACTATTCATGAGTTGACATCATATATTGTATATCTAATACTTGTTGATTTTTTATGCAATGCAACCAACAAATTAATTTTTTCTGTTCCCAAGAGATGAATATGTCCCTATGAATTCTATTTTGGAAAATATTTAGTAATTCTAAAGGGAATTAGTGTTGTAAACCAGAGCTTTAAATCCATATTCATAAATTTCCTAAAGTGATCAAATAAATGATTTATTAGATTTGACCTAGTTAGTTTAGTTGTATTATATTGCAAATTTAAAGTCAATAAGTGCCATAACATATTATCCTTATCCATAGTAATAGTATTTTTAAGTAATTTGTTTTCATTTATTATTATAGTTGTATGTAACAATTTCCAGTTGGAGATATAACTAGGATTAATCCATTCAATCACAGTTTTAAGTAGAGTGGCTCTTATATATGATTCAATGTCCGGAAATTTATTCCTCGCTGATCCCATTGTCTAATATGATGGGTATATGCATTTTTTTTTCTTTTAGGATACCATACGAACTTTAGGAGTATTGCTGTTATTTTCTTAAGATAGGTTTTCTCAGGAATTAACAAAGTAGCCTGTACTACATACAACATTTTGGTAAGAAGAACCATTTTGATCAGCTGTAGTCTATCTTTGAAAACTATGAATAGGTTATTATATTTGAACACTAGAAAGTCTATTGTATCCATGACCTTTTTATACTTAATATTCATTATATGTTGTATATTCTCACACAGAATTATCCCCAGGTATTTTAAAGTTGATACTTGTTCACCTATGATATGAGTCTTGTCTATTTGTATATCATTCTTCTTATTTAATAATAAATATTTAGATTTTTGGTTATTAAAACTAAGTCCTGAGATCGTATGAAATTTCTGTATCAAAATATCTAGTTCATCTAAGACTTCTTTTGAATTCGATAGTGTAAGAAGTATGTTGTCAGCAAAGAGCATGATCTTAGAATTATATTGTCCAAATATATTTATTCCTTTTAACTTCATATTATTTCATATTAATATAGCCAATAGCTCTATAGCCAATGCAAAGCAGATAGGTAACACAGGACAACCCTGTTTAGTACCTCTTGTAATTTGTATATCCTCTGAGGTGAAGGGTCTTACTTTTATATAAGCTACATTTTTTCATAAACCTTTTTAATGAATGTAATAAAGGAGGGATGAAAAGCATATGCTTCAAGAATTTTAATTAAATAATCCCAATTTAGGGAATCAAATGCTTTTTCAATATCCAGTCCGATTATCAAGGCTTCTATATTTTCTTTATTTAAATAATCAATTAATGTCAATATTCTTTTAATGTTGCCATGTGCATTGTTTTTGAAATGGGTTTCCTGTAGAAGAATTATTTGAGCTCTATTTAACTTTAGGTATCTTAATAAGTTAAATATGTTACTTGGACTGTTTAGGCCATTAATATTTAATGATAATAAAGAAAGGTCCATATCAAATTATTCTGAAGAAGTGTTTGAAGTGCCATTATCTTTACCTGGACCTTCCTCTCCTCTAATAGTAAAATTATTAATTTGTAAACATTCATCAATCCCAGTAAAGCATGTCATCACTAAAGTAATCATCATGTTTAAGTCAGGCTTGGAAAAACTAATTAACGTCCTAAAAACTAAAGTAAATAATGAAATTAAACTAAATTGAACATTAATCCCTACCCACCATGGAATGAAATACATTCCTAGTCCAGCAGATAGATACATCTGAAGAACTATCACTCTATCTTCCATTTTCCATTCACTAGGGCTCCATATGTACAATATTAAATATTAAAGGAATTTGTTAAAGTACTATTATTGTGTTTTAAAAAATTAATTAGCAGAAAGAATTTTTATATACATTAACAACTATATGCTGACCATCTGTACTTATAAACATATGAATTCTATTATATAGATCATTAAACTAATTCAATTTGTTTGTATCAACATATGTTCCATATTGGAAATAATAATCATTTGTTTGAAGCACACACATTATTTAAAATAATAAAGACAAAGACATGCAGCAAATAACCTAAATTTTGGTGATTATTACTTCCTGTAGCAGACAAGCTTACATTTTCAGATACTGTGCATAAAAAAATAACAGAGACTATATAAATTATATCACAACATAAAATAACCATTAATTTTATTATGTGTTAGCAGTTATATAACTTATGTAATGAAAGGCTTTTAAAGGAAGTGAATGTAGTTATATTGACAAAGTAATTTACAACATAACAGTACCATGTATATGATTCCAGATGTTTACAGTATTCTGAATGTTTAGTTCACTTAATGTTATATTTTTTAAATATGCTACAAGTATTAAACATTTTAAAGCTTTTTATTCTCATTTATAAGATAAAACTAATTAAAGATTTCTCTTCTGTTTCCATGAAAGATATGTTCATGCTTAAAAACGAGTAGTGAGCCCATAGCCAATCAAAACCTTTTCTGCTTGTTGCTATGGCAATAATAAACATCTCAACAGCTTATGAAAAGCTGATAACAGTACATGCAGCTCGTGCAACCTGCAGTCTTAAACTCTTCATTTTTGAACTCACAAGCTCTTATTTTTCCTCTTAAAAATTTCACTGAGAGTAAACAACCAGTTAAAAATCCCCCCCCCTTTGCACTTCTATCTCCCTCATGGCAAGCTCAATACATTGTTTACCAAAGGGCTGTTGAGTAACACATCGCATGCACCACGGAACAAGTAATCATCCCCTCCCCAAACCAGAACACACACAGTCCTATAACCCAAGCAAACAAGTGATGCCATAGTTTCAAGGTTAGCAGTAAAGTAACATCATTTCCTTTTACCTATCACACTTATGCCTCATCACAAGAGCGTGGAAGCTCTGCCACTTAATTACATCACTCCCACCCAAAGCAGCCGGAATCCTGGGTCACATCATAGTTCCACATAAACTACATGTTAGCTGTAATCTGCACTCACCCATAGATTGTTTCTTGCAGTCAAATCTACCATTCCTTTAAAAATAATAAAAAAAAAATTTAGCTTCATCAGCGCCACAAATAATGGCCATCTGTTCAGCCATGGTCGGACATCTCTTGATGGTAATCGATACTAGCATTAGGACTTTAAAACAAACAAGCTTCACTATGAAAAGACTGGTATGCAAAATGATCCCCCTTTCTAGCATCTTTATTTACGCTTACTATGAATAAATCAACCCCACATCACTTCAATATTAACTAACACTGCCCAGTTGCATTGCTTAATTTAATACAGAAGTAATTCACAGTTATCATAGACTTATCAGAAATGCATTTTAATAATTTCATTGGAGTGCCAGTATACAGTTTCATTGGATTTAAAGAGATATAACAATTAGCGACTAGGATTGATTTCAGCCACAGTAAATATCAATAAGAACTTAATAAAGGAATAGTTAACAAATAAAGAAGGTACCAGCAAACTGAGCACTACAGGTTACAAAGCATAATTATTAACTTTGATTATACTGGATTGTATTTAGTTACTATGTCAAACAGTCAATCCCTAATATATATTTAGAAGTAGGAAAGAGAAAAAAAAAACAAGACAAACATAGAAAAGTCATGAGAAAAAGGGGAAAGAAGGAAATGTCAGAAAGAGATGATTTATAACTATTATATATCTAAATGTGTAAGTCATACGTGGAAAGATATAGGAAACATACCTTTCACTGTATATATGTGGTATATGTATGCATGAGCTTAGAGGTTATGAAACATATTAAATCCATTTAAAAGTTTTAATGGTTAGGTTGCAGTTGGTACTTTGAGAGATTTTACAGATGTAGGTATTTTAGATTTTCTGCTTCTTCTTTTTGACATCAGTCCTGACATTTTTATCAGTGGTTCTCTTCAAAGACGGGGATGCCCATTCCATATCTTTTAAAATGGTTATGACGTTGCTGTTTTTGATGAATTGTAAGGCTTCTTCCGAAGTGTTGAAGGTTCTCATTTCACTTAGCTGCAATATCTTTATTTTTGCAGGGAAGGATATTTGAACTTTAATATTATTCTGTTTTAGAGTTTTTATTAGTAGCCATAGCTTTTTTCTCTGTTCCAGCACTTTAGTGCAGTAGTCATTATTGAATCTTATCAGATTATGATTATATTTAATATGACTTTTCCTCCATGCTCTTTGTAACACCAGTTCTTTGTCCATGAAAGATAAAAAAATGTATTATAATTGATCTTAGTGGCACAGAGGTTGATGATGGGATTGATGCTGAAGTTTTGTTTCCCAAAGCATGATGTGCCCTTTCTATGCCAAAGGAAAAACCTTCTTTAAAATCTAGAACCTCTGGAATCCATGCGTTTAAGAAGGATATAATGTCCCCTTCTTCTGTTTTCATGATGTTTGACCTTCTTTCCCTATTCTCTAGGTCATCTACTTTATCGGATAGCCAGGTATTTTGCTTCAGGAGAAACTCTGTGTTTCCTCTTCTTTAAGTCTACCATCAATGTCAGACAAAGAAGTTTCAATGGTTGTTATCTTTGACTGATGTTGCTGAAGTATTTATTTGAAGACCTCTGTTTGTTTCTGAGAGTTCTCTTTTAAATTCTGTAGATTAGCCTTAAAATCATCCACTTTTGTTGATAATTCTTGTAATGTGGTAGTCACCAGTTGTAGTTCCTGTTTTAGTGCCAGATCAGAATGAGAATTCTTCAGGTTACTCATCTCTCCAGTTGCTGTATATAGACTCTTGAATAATTTGACAGGATATTTCTTGTAAAAATCCACCAAAACTTGTATTTAGTTACTTCTGACTATTAACTAAATATTTGTAGTAATTTTGTTAAAAATAAATATTATAATTTCCTGAATTTAATACTAGTTTATGGAGCTCTAAAAATGCTGCCGTCAGTTAGCCATTCAGGCTCCACCCCCTGCTTTAGTAAAATCTGTCTATTTCCATACTTAATGCCTAACACTTCAATATTATGTCTTATAAAATATATACCACCTATTCACTTTATTTCTTAAAATTCTTTACTTTTTTCTCAACTTAAATATAATCCAGCTATCTTCAGAAAAAAAATGCAAATCCTTTATGGCAACATTTACCCATACTTTTTTAACTAATATAACAGTATCATCTGCATAACACATCATTATAGGCAATTTCACTTGGTTTCTCTATATAAGATTTTGCCTTATCATTGTTTCTTTATAGTTTTTCTCACATTTAATTTAGCACCACATTTAAAACCATACCAAAAAGTATTTACCTCATTGGGCATGCCTGACATATCTCACTTTTAACTTTACTTTATGTGCTTAGCCAACCATTTACTAATATTAACGTACTTGTATTCTCATAAACAGCTTTCAAAAATAATAATTTTAACTGGAAAAATCTTAATGTTTTTAATTATTTCATACATGATTATGACACACATTATCATATGCCTTTTTACTGTCATGTAAAATCAATTGTCCTTTAGTCAGGTTTTGTGCACTTTACTATATTATTTCCTTAACTATAACCAGCATATC
Source organism: Protopterus annectens (assembly GCF_019279795.1). Classification (NCBI taxonomy): domain Eukaryota; kingdom Metazoa; phylum Chordata; order Ceratodontiformes; family Protopteridae; genus Protopterus; species Protopterus annectens. Next base: position 862,677,018 of record NC_056732.1, on the reverse strand, counting down.
TCTAATATCCTGTCCTTTCATCCAGTGTTCTCCATCATCAATTAACTCTTTTGTAGCTTTATTAAACCTTATTTGAAAAATCATCATGGCTATTTATTTATTTCCATTTGTTTACTGGGAAAGTCCAACTGGGTTATAAAAAAAAGTCCAACTGGGTTATATAAAAAAAAAAAAAAAACTTTTCAGTGAATGGGACTGAGGAGGGATGAGGTAATACACTTACTCATATGGATTCTAAACTATTGTTTGACCCTGTATAGCATGTTTTTTCCCCAATTATTAGTCCCAGTAGTTTGATGTGATAAACTACTTAAATTATAGTGTCATTTAGTAAGATAAGACTAAAGTTGCTTTTGTTATTAGCTTGGATGTAAACAACATTATTTATTTATTTATTTATTTATTTATTTGTCACTGACCACAAAATTAGAGGCTATGAACCAAGATTCTACTGATGTGAAATCATTGTGAGTGATGGTTAGAGATTTGGAATGTAATTTCCTCATTTTTTTTCAAATACATTTGAATGAATTTCATAGTATTTATACATAACATCTTAAATAACTATGTACACTATTTACGTTAGCCTGACACTATAACAGATCTTAATGTATACAGTTACTTTATAAGTATGTCCAAAACATTATCAGAGTGTCAGATCAATTATTGTATAATATCAATCAGTGATAAGACTTTTCACCAAGGGTTGCTGATACATGGCTTTGGATAAATTCTTAGCCCTTGAATTTTAATTTCCAATAATGCTGTGGTCTTCAGTAGGCTGTAAAAGTCTTCCAAAGTTGGTATTGTGTTTGTATTCCATCTTCTTGTTAAACACTTCTTTGAAATTGCAAGTATAGTCCATACTAGATACATGTTTGACCTATTCAAATGAGGACCTTCATTCACATTTAATAATACAAGAAATTTAGTTAAGTGAAATGATTCATTAAATAAAGCTTGTAGAAAGTTATTAATACCATTCCAAAATGGCTTAATTTTAACACAATAAAAGAAAATGTGATTCCAGTCTGCATTGTGTACTTGCTCACATCTCCAACATATTCCTTTTATGGAAAAACTAATTTTACTGATTCTGTTTGGGGTTAAGAATGCTCTGTGCAAACATTTCCAATTAAAAACTTTCCAGTATTGTGTAAAGGATGTATATTTTATCGATAATAAGTTATTTTTTAATATCTTCAGTTAACTGTACTGAGTGTCCTTTTGTTATATATTTCCAATATGAGGTTTTGGGTGTTGTTTTATAGTTTATCAATATTTTGTAAAATTTTGAAATACCCCATGTCAAAGCCATTATATATAAGTTCATATATGTATTTCATAAATTTAGGTATTTCTTTAAATGAAGAATTGTTAATTATGCTACTTAAATCTTGTGAATATGACAGAATACTCTGTAAAGTTTGTCAGTCCTGTTGTGAAATTTTGTATGTTGTTTTTATTACTTGCATATCTAAAAATTGTAGTACTTTGATGCATTGGAGCCAACAAATACTTTCTATTCCTAGGAATTAATAATTTCTCTATATATATTAGATGGAAAGTTCTTTGAGACTATAAATAGTGTTAAAAGATCAAACCAGATTTTTAAATCTATATTTGCATTAATAATTTTCCTAAATAAGTCAATGTAGTAATTAATCATACGAGTTTTACTGGGTTTAGTTATGTTATATTGCATACTAATACATAATATGTGCCATGGCAAATTGTTTTTATCTGTTATTTGAATTCTTTTATAAATCAAATTCATTTATGATATTACAGTTGGTAATTCTTTCCAATTTGCAGAGTAATTTGGACTTATTCAGTCTGAGATTGTTTTAGATATTGATGCTTTTATACATGTTTCTATATCAGGAAAGTTTAATGCTCCTTATTTCCAAGGTCTTATATGATGTATTAAAGCTATTCTGTTTCTTTAGGGAAACCATAAACATTTTATTATGCATGAATTTATTTATTTAAGTCTGTTCCCTTCTGGTAACAGTTGTATTGCCAAGGCTATATGTAGGATCTTGGGCAGTAAAACCATTTTTATTAACTGTAGTCTATCTTCAAATGTTAATATGACTTTGTTCCATTTTTTTCCACAGAGATTTTAATTGTGTTGATGATATTATTGTATTTTTTGAGACTAATTCATTACTATCCTTGCATAAGTTAATTCATAGATATTTTAAGGTAGATTCTTGTTTCCCTATGATGTGATCCCCCTTAGTCTGAAGTTATTTTTTTTATTTAAAAATAAAAATTTTGATTTTGATTTATTTAAATGGAGCCCTGAAGTCATGTGAAATTTGTCAATTAATATATCTAATTCATCTAATGTCTCTTTTGTATTAGATAATGCTAGTAATATGTCATCAGCAAATAGCATTACTTTAAAATTGTATTGTTCATAAACATCTATTCCTTTGATTTTTATATTGTTATGAATTGAATCTGCCAATATTTCAATAGCCATAGCAAATAGAATTGGTGACATGGGACATTCTTGTTTAGTCCTTTTTGTTATATGTATAGATTCAGAGGTAAAATGACCTAACTTGACATACTCAAAATTATTTGTATATATATATATATATATATATATATATATATATATATATATATATATATATATATATATATTCTTCAGGAGATGAACGAAGGATGCAGGAAATTCAAATAGCATTAGGATTTTGAATAAATCACCCCAATTTAGGGAATCAAAGGCTCTCACCATATCTAAGTTAATTATGAGTGTCTCTTTATTTTCTTTATTAACATAATCTATAAGAGAAATTATCCTTTAATATCGTCATGTGCGTGTCTATGATATATAAATCCAGCTTGATCATTATTTATTGTTTTGGATAGTGGTATTTTCATTCTGTTAGTTAATATTGTCATAGATATCTTATAGTCATTATTAAATAATGACATAGGTCTATATGAGGTACAGAGGTTTGGGGACTTGTTTTCCTTTAGGATTGGTGTGATTAAGGACTATCTCCAAGAGGGTAGTATTAAAGCTTGTGACTGAATTTCTAATAGAACTTTATGGAAGAGAGACAGTATTTTTGAAGGAAAAAGTATACATATTTCCATAATTATGCCATCTATACCTGGAGCTTTATTATTTTTTACCCTATTTTATTGTATCTATAATTTCTTTGTAGGATATGGGTGCTTGCAGATCTAGTTTTAATTTTTCTAGTATTTTTTATATTAAAACAGTTTTTATCTCAATTTAATTGATCGATATGCATATTTTCTTTTTGGAAATGTTCCATATACTGATTTCTATAAGCATCAAGAATGTCACCTATATCTGAGACATCTTTCCCTTTCTTTTCATGGAAGATACTTTTAATGTTATTAGCTTTTGACTGTATTTTGATTCTTGTGGATAAATTATGTAGATATTTGGGAGAAATGGCCAAGGTATTAATTTTTAGGTTTTCTAAAGCTTAACTAGTTTTATGTGTTAGAATTTCATTGTATTTATTCTTTAATACTCCTACTTTCTTTTTCATCTCCAAATTAGTGTGATTTTTTTCAGCTTTTACTGAAAAAAGTTTGGATTGTAGATCTAATAATTCAGAATCCCATTCTTTGATTTTTTTATACCAAGTTAGGGTTTTACCATATAGGTAAGCTTTTAATGAGTCTCATATCATTATTTTATTTATCTCTGTGGTGTACTTAATATCTAAGAAGAACTGTAATTCAGATAATAACCAGGGGTTGAACTCTTTAATTTTAGTTATATATGCTGGAACTCTGGAGTTAAAGATTAATGGTTTGTCCCCATTTTGAAATTTTGTATCAATGAATTGTGGTCTGAAAAGGGGCAGGGAGTGATTGAGAAATTAATGATTTTAGAGTGTAAGTCATGGGCAGCAAATATCATCTATTCTAGTTTGGGTACCAAATCTGTGACCATGATGGGAAAACAACAAAGAAGTATCTTCTTTAAATTTGAACGTATCTACAAGATGAAATGATTCTACCTATTTGTTTAAAACTTTTGATACAGCAGATGTACACAGTGGTCTTTTATTTGCAGTTTCAGAAAATATAAAATATACAGTTAAAATCTCCTACTAATATTAAGTTGCCTTTATAATTACTGGAAATGAAATCCAAGTGTTTTTTTAACAGTTCCTGTTCCAATGCTTGAGAACCAGTATAGATTGGCTAGGGTCATTATTCTGTTATTATATTTAACTATTACTAATGCCATAAGACCTTATTTATCTTCATACTTATAAATGATTTCTGGGTTAATCACATTTGTTTTCCATAAAACTGATACCCCTTTTGTTTTTGTCTTATAAGTGGATTGTGCCAATATCATATATTCCTTAGGATTCCATTTGCAATTGTCATTTGTTTTGAAATGAGTTTCTTGAAGGAAGACACTTTGTGCTTTGTTCAGTTTTAAATATTTCAGTAGATAGGATTGTATAAGCCACTGATATTTAAAAATAATAAATTTAAATCCATCTTAATGTATTTAGACTATGTATTTTTTGCTTTATTGTGACTATTAAATATTTTACTCTAATAGCTATAAAGTATATGTTTTTAAAGGAAATTATCAGTTTTATACTTTGAGTGTTTACCAATAAAGTAATGTTTTGGTCAGGCATGCTAAAAATGTTTTTGTGAAATAAATTTAAATTAATAAAAGTTAACAAAACTAAGATCTGCACTAGCCATGGAAAGAAAATCATTCCTAATATGATGGATAAACCTAAGTCCATCAGATTATCACTCATACCTTGAAAATCCAGAACTTCTGAGCTCCATAAATTGAATTATCATATGGAAAATATTTGTAATATGCATAAGTAATATTTATATTATTTTGAACAGATATAGTACTATTGTAGATTAGACAGAATTCTAATACAATATAAATATCTACTTAATGTATAAGCAATTAATATTTACATGAAAGATAGATGACAAGCAATTCAATCATAGTAAAGTAGGATGTATCATATATAAAACCTCAGTAAAATATTATAGCATACAGTTATTTAACATATTCACCCTTACTGATGAAGTCTTTCAAAACTTATTACTTAATATAAATAGATGGTAATAATATTTATACCTAATGTTTATAATACAATGTATTTTACTGGATATATCAGAAGTTATATCTCATTGTTTGCCAGCATTTAAGTAATCACTTTGTTTTTTGTTAACTTACTTAAGGCGTCAAGTTTGTCTTATGTGAACATTGATGAAAGATAGTGGATTTTAATTATCAGTGCATCCCTCTTCCCCCCATTTCCTACACATAAGGATTTTCATATCTGTCATTTCTTATAAAATGAGTGAAATTATTGGTTAAACACAAAAAGTCACTTATTGTGATTAATGATTACAAATTCACTTTCCATATTTATAAATTGCCATTTTATGACATATACTAAACATTTTTAGATTTAAATGGCAACATTCTATTTTGTATAATCAGCAAATGTTAAACTAAGTGATTATTGTCAATTTAATACTCTTTGTTCAGAATGTGATTGTTATATTCTGTGACATTCCTAGTTCAGATTTCTATTGTTTCCATTGAACAACTTTGTCAGTTTGATGTCATGTATAAAACATTAGTTACCTTGGTAACAGCTCAAGTATTATGCTTGGTCAAGGTGGGCTACAAAATCACAATTCAAATTAAAGCAATTATATGACTTGTTATGCACATTTACTTATATGAGAATTCATCATGCTTCCTCTTGATGTTCAATATAGTGTATGTCATTTATGACAAGTTAAAATGGCAATGTTATTATACACAAGCCCATGTTATTAAACTGAGTGTCTGTTGTCAATTTAATACTATTTGTTCAGAATATAATTGTTACATTCTGTGGCATTTCAAGTTCAGGTTTATGTTTTTTCTCTTGAACAATTTTGTCAGTTTGATGTTGTGTATAAAGCATTAGTTACCTTGGTAACCGCTTAATTATTATACATGGTCAAGATGGGTTACAAAAACTACAATTCAAGTTAAAGCAATTACATGACTTGTTATGCATATTTACTTATATAAGAAAATTGTCATGTTTCCCCTTAATGTTCAATATAGTGTATGTTATTTATGACAAGTTAAGACAGTAGTGCTATGATACACAAGCCCATGTTATTAAATCCTGTCTTTAATATCTAAATTCAGCAGAGTGCTTCATTTTATATGATGATTACATATTTTATGTCTAGATTTACTAAAATCATACATTACAAAACTATTGTGTGTGTGTGTGTGTGTGTGGGGGGGGGGGGGTTGGGCTGTTGCTGAGTTATTTGAGAGACCACAAGCTGTAATGCTTATTCTTATTATTAGCTCCTTCCAAGCATGTTTATACAGTCCATACACTTTAAATTATTAGACCCTTCTAGTTTCTTATTTGTTATAAGTATATTTCCATCCTTACATACACACATATCAGTACTTCAAGCATGGGCAAAAATGCCCATCCAGTTTTGCCAGAATGCCATTCACTAGTTCATGTGGTGTGTTCCCAGGCTGTTCTTAAAATATCCAAACCAATATTTGTCCTGTTCCATTTCACCAGCCTTTTCCATGCAGTGGCCACTCTGCCAGTGAACCACTCAAAACACCTTCCATTCCCACATATATTTCCACAAAGGAAATCTGATGACTCTCTAGCACTTCATGTCAACTCCAAACACCTCTAGAATCAGCTATTCCCATATACTCAACACGTCCGAACAAGCTCACCTTCCAGACCACTGTAAAGGGTACTGCAAAAGACCAAGTGCTCTTAGTCTTTCACAATAACTCAGACTTCCACTCTTATGTAAGTCCTTAATGTGTTTGGACCAAAATACATTTTAAATATAAAATTGCACTTATTTATTTATTTTTTTATCAAGAATCAACCAAATGAGCTAAACGAAGTGTTGGGAGACCATCAATATGTGTACATGTGGTTTAAAACAGCCCTTTTATTATATATATATTTTTAAACCAAAAACTTCATTGCTGAGAATCATCTTTGAGGCTCCTCAGAGCCTTTAAGCATTATAATCACTCTGTCTCTGTTACCATAGCAACCAAGGAGCATCTGTTTCTGTTAGTGTGTCTGTGTACTGCATACCAGAGGCTCGATATGCACCTGAAACAAAGCTTCACTTCACTGCAACTTCAAGCCTAAATTCCCTCCCTTTCAGTGACACACCTGCCAGGAAAAGAATGGAGAGTAAACAGATCAAAAAAAAAAAAGCCGCCACAACATTCTTCCAGCATTCCAACCTCTCACTCAGCAGATGTATAAACAAACTATTCTCTTCTAAAATTCCCCAAATCACAGTTTTATCCACACCCTTCCCCTGGATCCAGGCTAAAACACCAAATGTCTCTTCCTAATACACAAGCATCAGTAAACCTCGATCACAAGCCGCAACCCACAGCTTCCCAGAGACGGAAACAGCAACATACAACAGCTGCCAGACACAGCTGCATCCACACACACCATGTCAGGCTTAATCAAACAGCACTCAAAGCTATGATACCTGCCATAATTGATATTAACTATGTTTAGACAGAATAATAATGACATTTGTACTAGCTGCCAGACATGGCTGCATCCAAGAAAACCATATTAGGATTGTTTAAACAGCACTCGAGTCTGTGACAGCTGCCATAATTGCTATTAACTATGTTTAGACAGAATAATAATGACATTTGTACTAGCTGTCAGACACAGCTGCATCCATGCACACCATATCAGGATTGGTCAAACAGCATGCGTAGCTATGATACCTGCCATAATCGATATTAACTATATTTAGACAGAATAATGATGACATTTGTACTAAGAGCTTGCTACTATTATTTAATCAGGAAATACATGACATTTATAAATCATACTTTAACTGAAGAAGGCATTAGTCTCCATGACAGCATTTTTTGTCCAAAACACTCTACTGTTACTTCTATTATATATGATGTTAATCTGTTACATTTGAGTCTGAACTCTGTTGAATGGTACCTTGCTGAATTAGTTAATTAATTACTTAAATTACTATAAGTAAAATCTATGAAAAATGAACAAAATAGGTATTCATTGAGTTCAAGTAGGGGAATAGAAACCTCCATGTCTGCATTATATGTTGCTTTGCCTGGCCTATATACAATGTAAATAGTAACCCATCTTGACCTACCTTTTTTGTGAAAAATTATTGGACTCTTTGAACATTCTGAATAAATCATCACTGTTTCTCAGTTGTTTAAGAAACCCTCCTTTTTTTAAATAAAATCAGATGACAAGTGATGTGCCATATCAGTTGATTCTTTGAGAGGTGTAGTTGTAAGAGGTTTTTTTGGGGACAGCTATCTTGGAATCATTTTTTTGTGTCTTCTTTCTAGCATCAGTCCAAGGATTTGTTTCTTTTATTCTTTTAAGAGTAGGGGGCATCCATTCCATTTCTTCTGGGATAAACACTATGTTGTTGTTTTTGATGAACATAGTAGCTTCTAAGTCATTAAAGGTTCTCATCTCATTGGCAAAAAGTATTTTTATATTGGTGGGAAAGGCCAGCTGTACTTTAATGTTGTTTTGTTTCAACAGTTTTATCATTGGACAGACTTTTTTTCCCTTGTTCTAGTATTCTGGAAGAATAATCATTGTCAAACCTTATCAGGCTTTGATTGTATTTTAAGGGTGATTTTCTCCAAGCAGATTTTAATATTAGTTCCTTGTCCGGAAATTAAAGAAATCTTCTAACTATGGATCTAGTTGGTGTATTTGTTGAGTTAGAAGCAGGTTTTCTCAGTGCTCTATGCACAATTTCAATTCCAAATGAAAGTCCTTGTTTCAAGTCTAAAAATTCAGGAATCCAGGTTGCTAAGAATGAAATAATGTCTTCACCTTCGATGTTTTCAGGCAGACTAAAGATCCTTATGTTGTTTCCTTTCCCTGTTTTCTAAGTCATCTATTTTGTTAAGCAGCCATGTATTCTGTTTAAGCAGAAATTCTTTTTGGAATTCTTCCTCTTTGAGTCTCCCTTCAATGTCATTTAGAGAAGTCTCTATATTTGTTATTTTTTATGGTGTTGCTGTAATAGTTCCTTAAGAGTATCAGTCTGTTTCTGAGAATTTAATTTGAGGTTTTCTAAGTCATTTTTAAAGCCATCTGTCTTCAAAGATAGTTCCTGTAAGATAAATGTCATCAATTGCAGTTCTGTTTTCAAAGCAGCATCTGGATGAGAATTCCTTGAGTTGTTCATATTCAGTGACTCAATATACCTCCAAGTTACTTGACAGGGAAATTTTTGTATTTCTCCGCCAAAATTTATATTTATGTAGTTTAGTAGTTTATCTATTGATTTCTGATGTTTTAAACTTAAAAATAATGAAATTTTCCTATAGTATTATACTAGTTTATGGAGCTCTCAAAATTCACTGCTCTCAGTTGGCCATCTAGGCTCCACCCATACCTTTGAATGTAATTTGATATTGCAGATGATAGTAGATTCATCTGCATATTATATGATGGAGGCAGTACCATAGTGGAGCGGTAGATCATTAATGAGCATGTTAAATAGTAACAGACCAATGACAGAATGCTGTAGCACACCCACAGATATCAGGAGAAAGGACGATAAGGTATGTATCCATTTTTTTGCTTTGGCTTCTATTAGTCAGGTGGGAGAAACAATGAGATAAATCGAGAAACATAAAAATTAAGGCTACAGTGGAGCACATTTACAATGGATTATAGTTTGAGATCGTGTCAAATGCTTTAAATAGGCAAAAAAAATGATTATACTAGGTTACTATTGTTCATTTCATAGTGAACATTGTTAATGAAGGGTCAAAACAGTATCGCTGCTGTGTGATGAGCAAACATTATGTAGCAATGGGGAGAGGAGGTTATTTGATAGTGTATATTGAAGGAGATGGGAGTGAACAGATTTTCTAGGATTTTAGACAGTGGAGATAATATAGCTATGAGTGAGAAATTATTGGAAGACACTTTTTGAAGTGGAATGATGAAAAGGTGTTTCCAGATATTAGGAACACATGATTCTTGCATGAATCTGTTGCTAAGAGTGGATATTAGGAAAAATATTGCTTTTGTTGCTAGTTTAGGTTACTCAATAATAGGGTACCATTTTATAATTCACATTAAATATGGGTCCCTTTCCTTCTTCAATAATAAACTATATGTTTGCAAAATCAGCCATACTGCTGCATGATCATAAAACTCCCAAAAGTAAAATGCCAGCATTAGCTTCCTTTAGTATCTCTAAGAATTAAAAATAGTCAATTTTCCTTAAATTTCCTATCATATATATTTATGTTCCTTTCCTATTTTAAGTCAAAGTAGTGAACACACTCTTTATATATTTTAACTTCTCTCTTTTGTTTTTTCTTCCTGAATATCACAATCAAAGTCTCCAAAAATCACTATGTTCATGTTAGCGTTCATTTTTTTCGGATTCTTGAAAAAAAGTTGTGTTCTTTTAGTACCTAATGTAAAGGCATAAACTCCCATAAATCTTATTACATGCCCTTTGTAGTCAATAACCTTCCTGGACAAATGATGGTAACTTTATGTAGTGTGATATAATTTGTTCTATACAATTTTATGATTTCAGAATATAAATCATTACCCATACACAGTTGATGATAGTCATTCTCCATACTTGGTGTAACTTGCTTTCTGTTTTTCATTATTTAAACATTTATCTATTATGCATACTGTGATATATTTTAACACCATGCTTGTTTGTATTTCTTATACTGTTTTTATTAAGAAAAAGTCCAGAAAATGTTATCCTTTACCTTGTTTTATCAGTTTTATTTCAAGTCATTTTTTACTTTTTCTTTCTCTAATTCAATTACATATAGTAACAACTTTCATTTTGCTTGTTTTATGCATGCTTTCAGCCTCTTTAGATTTTTAACATCTTGTTTCCCCACAACCAGCCATTCTTTACCATATTCTCATTCATATTCAGAAACATATGTTTGCAGGTAAGTACTAGGCAAGCTGCACTTGTGGGCCATTTTTAGCCTATCCATTTTCTATTTTTGGGCTTGAATTAACCTATCCATTTTGGTTAGAGACTGGCCTTACCCATCCCATGGTTGATAATTATATATTACCCCTAATGAGAATAACTGGGATCATACCACTGATAATTTGAGAGGACCTATGAATGGGATAAAGCATTTAAGAGCTGCCTCTGTCAGTTCATAATACAACGGCAGTCCTGCTTAAATTCCCCTATCCATAGATCCAAGATGCACTTGAATATAGGCAGGGATGAACTTTGTTTTATTTAGATAGGGAGTCTACTCCAGAGCAGTTGTGTCCTCAGTGAGACAAACCTGTCCCTCCAAACTGTTCTGTTGATGTTGCATATGAGGTTTAGATCCCTACACTAGGTTTTTCTGATGCCACTTGGCTTGTTGATGTGCAGCACATCCATCAGTATTGAGTCGGAGGATGTATTGCATGCCAGAACCAGGTCACCTCTTATCAGTCTGTTGTAAGAAAGCTTATGAATTGGTCCAGGAGTACATTGACAGAACTTTGAGTCAGTCCATGAAGGACATGTTGTTTAGGACTTGCAGCATTTAGTAAGGTACCTCTGAGAGTGTTCCCATTGTTGCATATGTCTGTACAGATACCCACCAAGGGGGGCATTATATTCAATGACTGACTAAATGAGGGCTGAGTAAAGGGGTCAATGACATCCCTAAATCTATACACAATCCCTTTGTTTTAAAGCTATGCAATACAGAAGGACTTTCTTACAACAATAGTTGCATGTTGGTCAAAAATTAGGTCACTGTCCACATAAGTTCTCACATCCTGAACAACTTGGTCAACTTTGGTAGTTCCCTGGGGTAGATGACTTTCCAAATGATACGATAATGCATTATTTGGCGTTATGTTTCATTCCATGATTTTGGAACTACTTATTTGAGACAAACCTTTCGGCAGGATGGCTAGATCATGTGGAGATTCAAGGACTGCTCCTAACTTGCAGTCATCTACAAACTTAGTCAGCCATAGCCCTTTGTCATTGGCTATTACTTTAGAAAGGTAGATGCTAAATAGGAAAGTTTCCAGAACAGAACCCTAGGGGACTCCACTGATGACTGATCTCTTCATGGAAGTAACTTCCACTGTTCTGATTTCCTGCATCCTATCATTGAGCCAGTTGGCAATCCAGTGGGTAACACAGAGGCTTATTTCCAGGTTATTTAGCTTTTCTAGTATGCATGACTGAGGAATTGTGTCAAAAACTTTTGTCAGGTCAAGGTATGTGGTGTACCATTTTGCCTTCATCCATTGTTTCGGTGACCTTTTCAAAAAAAATCCACTAGGCTAAGTAAGCATGACGTCCCCTTGACAAATCCAAACTGAGACAGCTCCTGTGTTTGGTGCTTCCCTATGTCATCATTGATTAGTTTCATGTTAAATCTTTACATAGCTTACCATATGAGGCTGGTCACACTTATGGTTCTGTAATTTGCTGGATCTGTGGAAGACCCTGTCATTTGCAGGGAAATGAATATATTTGTTCCCCATTTCCTTGGTACAAAACCTGCATGGAGGCTAAGCTTGAGCACTGGTGTTAGGGGTGTGGCTAAATCATGCTTCATGCTATTTAATATGCATGCAGAGATATTGTCCCTTCATACCATACAACTTCATCCATCATAACATCTTCCTACCCCTGCCTCTCATCATCTTCTCTAGGTACTACTTCTTCACCAGTTAACTTATGTTGCAGTTTGTTCCAATTCTTCATTTTAAGTTTTTTTATATTCTTTATCACAGTCAAACCACCAAACCTCTTTATATTTGCAACACCTGTAATATGGCCTACAGTTTTAGCTGCATGGCGTACTTGCCTTCAGAAACGGTGCTACCTTTTTGTACATTCATTAAGCAAATGATCTTCTGCAGCACACACAAAACAATTAGGCTGTCCCAAATATTTAATGGCTCCTTTGTTTTTATTAAGCATAATTAACAGAATATGCACAACATCTACATTTTCTTATAGAGTTAGCCATATTTCACTTCCCCAGGCCAAATTTACCTTTCATTAAATAATTTCTCCATAGATTGCATAGACTGACATATAAATAAAAATTGCCCATGTTGCCATCTTGTTCTAGGTCATCAGAGCTAAAATAAATTGCTAGTCTCTTTGTAACACTGAAGTAACTGCCAGAAACACATATTCATTCCAAGGATAATCCTGCTTATTTGAGTCAGTTGCATACTCAAATTTGTGCTTAAATTTAAATGCTTTAAAACTCCACATCACAATACTGTTCCTTTCCAAAATAAATTAAGGAGTGTGATATATTAAATGCAAATGGCTCATCTATTTGTCCCAAATAGCATAACTGTTAATGGCCAAGTCTTTTTTGAAGAAATGTTTACTGTAGTTTTTTTTCTACTTAATACTCTTTTCTTCTCTCTACAGCAGTCGCTAACTTGACATATATTTTCTTTATAGGGACATCCTCTCCCATTTCCTGTGGCTGTGAGTGTGCTATTTGCTGCTCAAATTCACACTGCACATCTTCAGAACTTCTTGTCCCTTCACTTTTTTTTCCTAGACCAATTCAAAAGCTTGCAAACATGGAATGACAATACTGACCTCTATTTCATCTTCATTCATCAATCAGCATAAAACTGCATCTGCCAAACCTCCTTCTGCAAGTGTTGTGATTTCTTTAGCAACTTCATTGGCAGAGTCTTCTAAACATCCTTTTGGAATTACTGTGATCTCCTCAGCATTAACTTGACAACAGGCAAATTTGCAGGCTACTTCCCATTGATAACTGCTGTCTGCAACATTTTTACAAATACTATTGTTCACTTTGTTGCAAATTGAAGAATTCCTCATGCTCCTCCTTCTCTACCTCACTCCTCATACTCTTCCATCTCATTCCTCATAGCTTCATAGAAGATTACTAGGCTAATGGCACAAGACCCTTTGTAAGCCTATTTAATAATACTCAAGATATGACAGTATTATATATTAATTCCTCAGATTTGGAATAGGCTAGTATCTATGTAGTGGGGCTTTTGGATTTGGAGCCCTTAGGCATTCTGAGACATGGGCAGTAATTCAGAAGTGAATTTATGGTTCCCTATTCATTTGTCCAAATTATTTTGAAGCTAGTGAGGGATGGGCTTTGTTTTATGAAGATGGGAAGTTTATTCCATAGATGAGGTAGCCCTCCATTTCACTTCTCATGCTCCTCCTGCTCCATCTCATTCCTTATAATCCTCCTCCTTCATCTCACTCCTCATGCTCTTGCTCTTCCTCCATCTCCATCTCACTCTGCATGCTCCTCGATCTCATTCTTCATGTTTCTTCTCCTGCATTTCATTCATCCTCCTCCTCCTTCTCCTGCATCTCACTCATCGTGCTCCTCCTCCTCCATCTCACTTCTTATGCTCCTCCATCTCTATCTCACTCATCGAGCCCCTCTTCCTCCTTAATCTCACTCTTCATGTTCATCCTCCTCCATTTCACTCCTCATGCTCCTCCTCCTCCTCAGTCTTACCCCTCATGCTCCTCCTCCATCTCACTCCTAATACTCCTCCTCCTCCTCACTCCTAATGCTCTTCCTCCTCCTTCATCTCACTCCTAATGCTCCTCCTCCTCTATCTCACTCCTAATGCTCCTCCTCCTCCATTTCACTCCTAATGTTCCTACTCCTCCATCTCACTGCTTCATTTGCCACATACTGTCCCACAAACAGGAGAGGAGTAGAAGTTCCAAGACACCTTTGCCAAATGTCCCTGATAGAATGAATACCACCTCAGTTCTCCCCTGAAAGGAGATCACTTCTCTAGTACAATTAACATGATCAACAAAATGTTAATAAATTAATAAATATTTTGAGCTTCATGCAGGGTATATGTCAATGCAAAAATCAGCTTTCCAGTGCTTCAAACACACACACACACACACACACACACACACACACACACACACACACACACACACACACACACACACACACACACACACAATTTTGCCTCCTTTATTTATTTAGAATATCAGACTTTACAGTGGTGTAGGAGAAGAAAACTAACAGAACAATACTTTGGAGAGAACCAACATCAAAATGCAGGTAAAAATGGCTGGACAGGAATCTCACTTTATAACTGACAAAAGAAGGCAACTGTTTACCCATCCCTTAGATGTATTTTATCATTTTGTCCCTTAACTGAGTTTGTTTTAATGTTAAAATAAAAGAGAAAAATAGTTATGATAAATTAATTTAGGAGTAGCTTGCAGTCTATTAGTGATGTCCATGAATTAAGAAAATATTGTGTTGTTTTAGCTGCACACAAGCACTCTGTCTGTGACATCCTACTTGATAAAATTGTTTGACAGCTTAAACATATAAGGAATTAATTGGCTGAAAGCTATTAATTAAAAGAGGTGCATGTCAGTCAGATATGACTGAAAAGGTCACTGTATCCTACTGAGCATTAAATTTCAATCAGTAATGACAGCAAATTGGTTGTGTATGGGAATGAAAGGCCACAGAGCAGATGTGTGGCCAGCTAATGCTTTGTCAGATATCATGATTTATAAAAGGATCTGCTTTTCATAACAATTTGGAAAGTGCAGTACCTTGCTTTTACAGAATAGATGCTAAAATGAGGGACCGGATCTGTCAAAGTCGACATCTGCCACTGCTAATGAGTCCAAAATAATTATGCTCACTTAGACATACGGTCATGGCCTTTGTTGTAGTGAATACAGATTACACTTTTTGCCTGTTCAGCATCTTAACTGAGGAAATGTAATCATCTGGGGTCTTTAGTCACCTTTGTCCATTATTGTCACTGATATTCTTGGGAGACCACATGGATAAACTTATGTAGCAGAAATAAATAAATATTGAAGCCACACAAAAATCATTTTCAATACTCTTGTCAAACAAAAATGTTATAGATAGAAAGATAGCTAGCAAGATAGATAGACAGACTGAGATCTCTCCAAGCACACAGAACATGTCTCTGTCTCATTCATGCACGATAACATACTAACATTTTATAGAGAAAAAAAGATTTCACCATTTATCAGAGTGAAACTGGTGGATTTTTAGACTTAATGGGACTGCAATTCTTGCTATGTAATTTAATGTGCAGGATACATACCAGGCTTGTAATGATTTATCTGTAAAATGGGATTGCAATGTATGCCTAATTATTTGTTTATGCTCTCAGCTAAAAATGATTTAATAATGCCTGCATATCAGTCATTTATTTAAATTATAACAGGGTTTAATTTCAACCTAAAAGCTATATAAACTAAAATTATTTTCTTGAAGTCAATGTATTTAAGTAATATTTTTTCTTCTTTTTGGAGGAGAAGTCCAGCATCTGTCTGTTAATGTTAGACAGATAGATAGATAGATAGATAGATAGATAGATAGATAGATAGATAGATAGATAGATAGATAGATCCATTAAACTCCTTCAGAATTTGTAGCTACCTCTGAGTTGCTTTCATTTTATGTCCTTAGAGAAATTGCATAATCAAAAATGCACACATTTAAATAGTTTCGGTCTTACCATCTGACTGCAGAGATTGATAGTAACATGTAGCTTTTTAGTAATGATGCCTTTTCATATATATGTATATATATATATATATATATTCATAGGTTCATAGGTAGGTACTAAGCTATTGGCCCTAGGGCCTATATAAGACTAGCCAAAGAGGTACCCTGGCTTTCGGCAACCAGGAAAATTATTTTCCTATGTCACTGTCGAGCAGAGCCACAGAAGTAAAAAAGAGGTGAATTTCCTATTTCCCATCCAATCATCAAGATTTTTTTTGAAGAGTGTTAATGAGGAGCTTTGTTTGATATAGATAGGTAGTTTGTTCCAGAGTATGGGAAGTATCTGGGACAGGAATCTGTCCCTCCAGCATGTTTTGTTTATTATGGGGACAAGGTTTAGGTCCCTAGAGCATGTAGGTTGGAGGGATTGGGATTTCTTTAAGTGGAGCAGGTCCAACAGCTCTGGGTTTGACATAGCTCGGTATGGTTGGAAGAGATCGCCTCTGGGTAGGCGATATGCAACAGAGTAAAGCTGGAGATTTTTGAGATGGTCTGCATAGGGCAACTGTTTGAGGCCAGTAATCCTCTTTGTGAGGTATTTCTGTGGCCTTTCCAGTTGTTGTAGATGTCTTGTGAGGTACATATCAAAAGGGGCATTGTACTCAATAATGGGTCTAATGAGTGACGAGTAGAGGGGAACACTGACCTCTTTTTTCCTGGATGAGAAACCTTTTAATGAGGTGTGCCATGTAGAAGGATTTCCTGACTACTGTGGCGATGTGATTATCAAAGGAGAGACTACTGTCCACCTGTGTCCCAAGATCTCTTATCACACTTTCGGTGTTAAGTTTACTACCACTTATGTGGTAGTTCATGGGTACAGAGTTTTTTACCAAAGGGGATGACAATGCACTTTTTGGCATTGAGCTTGAGACCATGGCTTTGACACCAGGCATCAGTCTCAGTGAGGCCCTTTTGTAGGATGTCCACATCATTAGGAGTTTCGATTATGGCTCCTAGTTTGCAGTCATCTGTGAACTTCGTTAATCAAAGACCTTCTGTGTTAGCCTGTACTTCAGAGAAATAGATACCAAACAGCAGAAAACCAGGACTGAACCTTGTGGTACTCCACTTGTCACTGGTCTGAAGTTGGATTTGGAGTCTGCTACCTTCACAGTGTGGTTGTGTCACTGAGACAGTTGGCAACCCATCTTGTGACATAGGGATCTATACCTAGTTTAGTGAGTTTATCTATAATTCCAGAGTGGGGAAGGCATTGAAAGCCTTGGTGAGATCTAGATAGGCTGTGTGAACTGCTTCAAAGAAGTCTATCAGGTTTGGGAGACATGATCTGCCTTTTACAAACCCAAACTAGGCGGGGTCCAGAGTTTGGAGATTACCAATGTCTTTGTTTATAAGTTCCATGATGATACATTCCATGGCCTTGCAGACCAGGCTCATCAGGCCAATGGGGTGGCAGTTCCCAGGGTCTGTGGTGAATTCCCCTTTGGGGAGTGGGATAACCATCATTGTGCGCCATTAAGTGGGCACAAAGCCTGAGGTGAGGCTATGATTGAACATGGTACTTAGGTGGGGTGCCAGTTCATTCTGTAGTCCGTGTAGAACGCAGCCTGGGATGTTGTCAGCTCCCATGGATGCTGTGTCCTTGGCTTTGGAGAGTATTGTTTTTACCTGTGCAGCCATGATTACAGGAACTTTGTATTCTTCCAGTATAGAGTTGGGCCCTTTAGGGGGTGGGAGGTGGGTAAAGTTAGCACTGAATCTATCTGCCAGTGTTGGCAATATCAGTTGGTTCTGTATATTTAGTGCCATTGTGCTGTAACTCAGAGCAGATCTCAATGTTGCCATTGAGATTCTTGACATAGCTATAGAATGCTTTGTGGTTGCCTTTAGAATCAGTGGCAATTTTGTTTTCGTAACTAGCTTTGGAGGATTGTATGAGGGATCTCAGCTTTTTACTGCGGCTGACCAGGGAGTTCCTCCAATCATGGGATTTTACTCTTTTTTTGCAACAGATTCTTTCTTCTGTTGTAGAGTTTCTTTATGGCAGGGGACCACCAGATTGGCTTTATTTTTTGGAGGATAGCATCTTGGTTCTGTTAGGGATAACACGACCCATGCACTCGTGTAAGTGCTTATAAAGTGCAATTGTGTAGGAATCAGCAGTCGTACCTCTATTGCCCATCTGCATGGGTGTCGTGAAGTTTGCCACTTCTGTCTTAAGAAGTGTGAAGTTGGCTTTGGAGAAATGTATATATATATATATATATATATATATATATATATATATATATATATATATATATATATATATATATATATATGGGTCTACTCGATAACACCGACAACGAAATAACTGACACAACAAAACCGAAAAAAAAAAGAAAGTTGAAAAACATGAAACTTCACATGCCCGACAAACCACAATCCCGACAATCAACAAAACAAATACCTTTTCCGGAAACACACACACAACACAATCACACCAAAAACCTTACAAACCTACACTAAACCTTACATACACAACTATCTATGCACTAACCTTAACCCAAACCCTAACCCTAAGGTTCGTCACTATCACACACTTACCTTACCCGCACCCTAACCCTAACTCACTTAATCTGCCCCTAACCCTTAAGTCTCTTACTATCGCACACTTACCTTACCTGCACCCTAACCCTAACTCACTTAATCTGCCCCTAACCCTCAAGTCCGTCACTATCACACACTTACCTTACCCACACCTTAACCCTAACTCACTTAACCCGCCCCTAAACCTAAAGTCCGTCACTATCACACACTTACCTTACCCACACCCTGACCCTAACGTCCTTCCCTACCGCACACATACTTTAACATGTTGGTGTTCTCAGCAGTGGGATTCTCAACTTTCGGTCTTCTTCATTGTCGATCTTCCGGTGTCTGCATTCTCATTGTTGGTGTTGTGCACTTTCGGTGTTTTCAGGTAGGCCTATATATATATATATATATATATATATATATATATATATAAAACATACCTCCCTATCACTTTTGATCCAGAGGTCCCTTTCCTTATTTGCTTTACAATGCCATTCCTTACAGAAGTCCAGTCCTTTCCTTGCCTTTTACTTCAGAGATTCTCTGTTTTTTTTCAAGTCTATTGTCATTAAACTCATATATCGAACTACAATCCCTCACATGCATTCATTTTTTCTCATTCTGTCAGCAGCTTTGTGTATACTAGTCATATTACTAACTGCATAATTAGAGAACAAGAACACATTTTCTTCCTACCCTTTTGCAACATCAGTAATAAAGACATTAAAAAGGATAAGCCCTGTGGCATACATAGATTAAGCCCTACCTATGGCCCAGCTGACCCTGGTATGGTTAAAGGCTCAGGCCTGTGAGGTGCTGGTAGGGAAGGATTGGTGTGCCCACCCAGAAGGAAGGGTATTCATTGAAGATGTTCCCTGAGGGGAGGTATGGTGCACAGAGATAAGTAGCCCTTGGAGATTTTTGATGAACTCAGGGGGTGGGAGGGTAAGAAAAACAAGGGTTGCTCATAAAAAATAATCTCGTCAGTAGCAACAGCAGTTGGTGGCACTGCCCTCCTAGGATGACCTTAAGGTCGACACTGGTTCTGGCTCACTTGGAGTAGCCCATGGAAGGAAGGTGAACGAGGTAGATCCATTGATGGGTGGGGGGCACTGGTACAGCCAGAATGAATGAAGTAGGGAGGGGTAAAAAAAAAAAAAAAGAAAGTTCAAGGCCAACCTCTGACCTCAGCTGTACTCCATAGTCATATTCCTTATATTTGAGTGTGAGCCATTTACTAAGCCGTGTGTTCTGCATTATGTTACTCAGTCAAAATTTGTCCATAAAACAATCCAGACCCCAACCTCAGTACATTTTTTCAGAAAATAATATGCATCACCAGACTGCATACTTTGTTGAAATCTATGTAATCCATGTCTGCATTTCCTTTCTGATCTGGTATCCTGGTTACTACATCAAAGAACAAAATCACATTTATTTTGTTCTTCTCGTGTAACTGTTGTGCCTACCTACAGCCATGGTGACCATTTTGTTCACACCTCCTTACTAGCTGTAACCTGAAGCCAGTATAGCAGGGGCTGGTAGAGTAAAGAAGATATTACCCATCATCCATTGTAACATGAGTTTTTCTTATATGCCAATCCTTCTCACTGCAGTGGTTTTTACAGAACTGTGCAATGCCTGCTAGCTCTGAGCCTGAAAAGAGCATTTCTCCATACCTTCTTCTTCTTGCTAAACTAAGATCTGATTAGCAAGATGATTTCTCCAAAGCCCCAGTGGATAATATTATACATCTGACCACGCCTTGCTATGAACTTTAACCTACAAACCTTGTCTAGGATTTTCAATCTGATCCCCTGCTACTGACTCCTAAACCCCAACTGTCTATACTGGCACTTCAGATTGCTATTCAAAATCTGTAGCCCAAGATGCACTCATTCATGGCTTACAGGGATTTTTGTTTTATGTGTTATTTGTTTTCAGAGATCATAGTGCCTAAAGTTCTGTGATCCTCTCGATTACAAATGTTCCTTAATTCTTAAATAGTTTCTGTAATTTGTCCAACTACTAAGATTATACTTGCTTTCAAGGCTGCTTTTGTAGTCAATGCTAATGAAATTGGTTGCATTCAGTCAATATACAAAAGGACAGGAAGGAAATTGCACTCTAATTTGAAGACTGTAGCTGGGATTCACAAAGATGTGCTTCAGAACTGTGAACATGTTATGCTGTAAGGAGGCAACAAACGTTTATGCAAAGCAGACATAAATAAATAGAGTGACATACTGCACAAGAAGGCACAGGGTGCACTTCTGGGATATGTAGCATGCATAGCTGAAGCACAATGACGTACCTAAGGGCATACACGAATGACAAGGCAGCATGTTCTTGTGAAAACTTCACAAGAATGCATATGAGGAGTATGGCAGATAGGGAGAGTAGTCTCTTCCTGTGGCACACTTCCAATAAACACAGAGACAACAACATGTAGTAAATGGTAACCACCACTTAACTAGTGTCCAGCAACTTGGACAACTTACTGGTCCAAAGAAAAGGGTGGAAAGGGGAGTACAGAAAAGCAGTAAGAGCAGATAACTAACAGTGAAACACACAGTATGAAAACATAAAGACAAAGCAGGCTGAGGAGAAAGAGATCCACTTTTTCACTTTTTTGTGGGCCAAAGAACATCACACACACACACACACACACACACACACACACACACACACACACACACACACACACACACACATACGCACACGCATACGCACATGCACACGCACACGAACACACACACATACACACACACACACATACACACATGGAAAGAATGGATGATGGAAGAGATGAAACTAATGAAGGAGTTTTGGGGAGGGTAGGCAGAGGCTAGACAGATGAGCAGGGGCAGGCATGTAAACACTAGTAAGGGGAGATATGGGGTATATGCAGACAGAGGGAATAAATTGGCTTGTCTTAGGATGAGGTGCATTCAATGTGCCAGCTGCTGACTGGCCAAACATTGATGTTACCGGGGCATAATAAATGGAGGTCCTAAATCTGGTGATCAGTAGTATGGACTGTACCTGGTTTCTGGTGGCCAAATCACTATGACTTTTATTGCTAGAGAGGTTTAATATCATTGACCCAGACTGTCAAGTCAGCTACTACCTCTGTCATCTGCTCCAGTTTGGCTGTGTCACATTTGGTGACTATGGTGGTCTATCTGCTCATGGTGTGCAAGAAGGCCCACTGGCCAAGTACTCTTAAATCATTCACCCACTTTAGCTGCAGTCATGGCTGGGATAAGAGTGGGTGGATCCTGACAACCCTGTGTCAGTGAGGTGCCATCATGAACTGCTGAAAAGAGGCATAAAAGAAAGGGTGCCATTCATGATGATAAGTTAATGCTTGCACAATGCTGAAATGGTGGCAAAATAGAGGTCTCCTAACCCTTGTGATAGCATAAATCTCTAGTGATTCCTACACTACACAGCTGAAAGTCACAAAGGACATACGATTAATGACATAAATGCGTGAGTCAGATGCAGATGACAGTGGAGAGCTACATACTACATATGTAAGAGTAAGCCAGCTAAAATAATAATCGGTGCTCACAGACTGATACATATGTTTCAGTACCACATGTATGTGCACTAAAGGACAATGCAAAGTGCTCACAACTTAACAAATAATGTATACTACCATAAGTGTGTATACTGAAATAGAACTATCTACACTACCACAGTACATGCAATGCAACAGAAGCATGAAATGGCAGTCACAGACACACTCAGGCAAAGCAATGTCCAACATATCACCATTGTGCCACAACAATATAGCTGCCAAGAAAAGCATGACTAACAGACAGCCACCCACAGAGGCCAACCATGCATCCTGGAATCTGTCTAAGAAAACAAACTTTACTATGAAAAGAGCCCTTTCATGGATGAAAAAGTTTTAAGCTGCACTATAAAACAGAGTAGAAATCCAGATCCTTACAATACAATTCAGGGCATTCCTTAATCACCTCTGCTGCCAACCATTGAAAATCTTCATGCTGGTGGTTCATAAGTTATCATACTGGTACCAATGCTCCTCACAGCTGCAGTGGATGCCAGTCATGCTGGTGAGTTGGTCTTCCAGGTCGTATAGAGCATCCACCTTATGTAATGGATATGCATACAGAACTAGCAACTGATCCTTCAACTGGCTGTAGATGATGTACTGCGTGATCTTTCCTTCATTCGCATACCAGGCAGGTACTCTTCCTGAGGCCCTAACATTGATGGCCATTGCAACAAATATATACAAAGTATGACAACCTATAACTCAAACTTCATATGGGACATTAAATCAAGTGGAGCATACTTTAGTGCTGTAACAATGTGATGTGCATACACACAGACTACATGCAGAGTGGGCATTTTTAACTCACTGGTGCATGCAGTGAAATCTCATTTCACCTTATTTTACACAATCACTTCTGTGAGCAATAGTCATTCATAGACATTAGCAAAATCTAGCCCTGTTTAGCATGTTCTGATCTGCCACATTAGAAAACAAAACATACTGCAGAAAAGCAGTAGCACTAGCTGTATTTGAACAACTTAGTGTCTGTCTGTTAGCAGAGAAACAGCATTTTCATAGGATAGATCCCAAAGGCAATGTCCAGTTATCTGTATTTCTACAGTGAATTTCAGTGGTAAGTCATACAGACTTCAGTCTGTGTCTAGAAATAACCTACAGTAACAATCCCAGGTAGTATGTTACCAGTATGCATCTGCATTATGATGCCATGATAGAAATTATAAGGCCTATGGTGGCACATGTATTTGTCATACTACCTCTAGGCATAGGAGATCAAGAACAAGCATTGGTACTCTGCTAATGGAGACATGCATACCTGAGATGGACACTTAGAAAAGCAATTACCTGAAAGACAGTGTGCATTTGTGGCAGTTGGATTTATTATAGACTCTCACTCTACATTGTGGGTGAACTGGATAAAAAAGGTACAAGGATAGGGGCACTTTGTATTTAGTCTACCTTCTGGACTCATTTCACCAGTACCAATATATCAATGTCCAGGTGCACCTGTAGTCCTGCTAAAACTAGTTATTACAGTGGCAGGACCATGCATTTAGTTCCACCTACTGGGCCAAAAAGAAATCATACAAAGCTATGTCAAACCCAGACCTGTTGGACATGCTCCACTTAAAGAAATCCCAATCCCTCCAAGCTACATGCTCTAGGGACCTAAACCTTATCACCACAATAAACAGAACATGCTGGAGGGATAGATTCCTTTCGCAGAGACTCCCCATACTCTGGAACAAACTACCTATCTATGTCAAACAGAGCTCCTCATTAGCACTCTTCAAGAAAAATCTTGATGATTGGATGGGAGATAGGAAATTCACCCCAGGAATCACTTCTGTGGCTCTACTCAACAGGGGCACAGGAAAATAATTTTCTTGGGTGGCGAAAGCTAGGCTACATTTTTGGCTAGGCTTATATAGGCCCTAAGGCTAATAGCCTAGTACCTACCTATGAACCTATGAACCTATATATGACACTGACATTACCTCTCCTCATTATTCCAGTCTCTAATTCCATTAACTGGTAGCCCTGAAGCCCTGAATCTTAGGTTATGTAGACATGTCTCTAGGTACCTATGCTAATGATGATGTCTGTGACACACACCACACTCCTTTTATTTATTTTCTCTAATTACATTGTTTTATATATATATATATATATATATATATATATATATATATATATATATATATATATATTATATATACATCTTTTCCTCTTTCCCCTTAACTCAAAAGTGGACCCGTGGTGTGCAGTGGCTGATTTGGGTGAGCATTTTTTTCTCTGTTATTTGGCTGGTTTATTTCTAAGCAAACTGCTTGTATTGCAGCTAACGTGTATTCAATGTCACCTAAGCTTTGTTTGGGCTTGGCACTTCTCGGTAACTGTATATACACTTGCTTTTAGATGCTAGGTATTACTGGCGGGTTTTAGTAAATGCCCTAGAGACCTCATTGCCAGTAATTGCACTCTGCTCACAGATTAACTGTCTATACTTCCACCTTAGTAATGACTTGTTATAGGACATTGCCTTGCCTGTGATAAAGTGTGCTACTGTGTTTTTTTCTTTTCTTATTGTTCAATTGCAGTTAATTTTGGTTTTGCACCTTACTTATTGCCAGTGCTTGCACTCAGTTTGTGCCTGCTATCATCTGGGTTTAATTTTGCTTGCTGCTAATGGGCTTATATTTTTGGATGTCAACAACAGTTTCTCAACAGTAACGTTAGCATTCATTGTAAAACAGTTTATATTTTAGGTCACATTTAGTCTGCTGAGCTGTGTATTGCCCTTCTTGAGGTAGCTTTATACCTACCCTTGAGCACTACTGTACATGTACTATGTACCGTAGATAGATATCCAAATCTCTTCTCCATTAGATTGTTTCTGTAATCACTAACTACCCATCTGCAGGATTTTATACCGTGTAAGACTACTCTTTGCTGCATTGGATCTCACTGCATTTTAATGTTTAATGGAATTGTCTTACTGATGCTGCCTACTTTGTATGAGTGCATATTTTGTGTGCAATATATGAAACTGCATTGTGCTACTACTGCATTTATTATCTGTGATGCTATTTACTTTAATGTCTAAATTGCATTATTTTTCCTACTGATGCTTCAAAGTCACTCTTGCACACTACATCTACTGTCACTGTTGTACCTAAGCCTCACTGCATACATCCACTCCTCATTTCCAGCCTCATACTCCAAACTGCATACACTTCCTTCCACGTTTCACTATCACAGGCTCTCCTATATTCTGCTCTTATCTCCGACCACTGTCCCAAGCAGCACTTACCAGCATCCACTGCTTCATACCACTTAGTCCCTTACAGCACCCACCATTTTATTCCTCATAATCCCTTACTAACCTAAGCCCCCATACACACAACCACCCTTCCAGCTTTTTACTTCTACTTGGTTCCTCCATATCCTTACCCCGCTTCTCTCTCTTCTTTTTATTAAGTTAACCAATAACCATATCTTCAAGCCCACAGACCTCCCCTGCCTGGAACTACCTGCTGTCAAGTTCCTTCAGAGATAACCTCTCTCCAGTGGGTTTAATTAAAGTGTGCCCTGCTGAAACTTACTTGTTAATATCATTCCAATGATGCTGTTCCCCTGGTTGCTGCTTCTTGCACATCTCCAGGCCACTCCCTATTTCTTCCATCTACCATGTTCTTTCTCTCTCCTGCCTTCTACAGTTACTCTTGCTCCTAGGATCCCTGTCTTCTGTGTTCCCATCTCTGATTCTTATACTCTAGTTTGACCCGCCTGCACTAGCTATCTTGTTGTCCTTTGCTAGCTTCTTTACTCTGTCCTGATACATCCTTCCCTACTGAATCATCCAGAACATCTCTGTGCCTTGCTCTACTCCCTCCTGCCTCTCCTGCTTCCACTGTTTCCAAATTTACCTGCATCACTGATTGTTTTCCTTGGGGTTTCTTGAGGTCTCTGTGAGTTGTAGCCCTGCTCCGCTCAAGCTCACTTCACTCCCCTACCCTACCCCCATTCCCACTCACCCCCACTTGAATTATTTTTATCCTATCCAAACCCTTCCCTTCCCTCCAGCTCAACCACTCAAACTCCACTACCTGCCTGTAACCACTCCTACCCTTACACTATCACTATCAACTACATCACTTCCTACTCTCAAAGGTTCCTCTTCCACACTATCAACTACACTCCCCACACAACCTAAAATGCAACTTTTATACTTTACAGTTCCACTTCTTATACTTCTTTCTGCTCTAACCTCCTATCACACCAACCTTTCCCAGTCTTACATATACTCTCCTACCTCATGCATCTCTAAACTTCCTCCCACGTCACTCCTTCATAATCTCCCCATCTCTCTTCAACTTCTCCAATAACTACTTTCATACGCTTACTGTATTACAGAACTACCCTCTCTCCTGTAAATCCAAACCTAAACTATACAACCAAGTTTTAATACTAACTCCTCTTACTTCTATTCCTAGTAATATATTCTCGGTGGGGACATCCACCCCCAACCCTGGCCCCCTCACCTCTCACCTTAGCCTTACACCCCACACGTCTTCCTCTATCTCCCTGTCTTCTCATCATTCACACTCTCCCTATCCCCACTATCATCATACTTCATTACACAAACATCTAGCTATCTATTCCCTAAATATTGAAAGCATCGCTAACAAAATCACTGACCTTCATACCTGGATAGCATGTACCTCCCCTCACAGCCTAACTTTATCTGAAACATGGCTAAAACCCCATGTCACAACCAATGAAATACCCAACCGGCTATAATATCCACCACTCTGATAGAATCTCAAAAAAAGGGGGGTGGCATCACCATCCTCTACTCAAATAGCCTTAACCTCTCATCTATTAGTATCCATATTTCAGACTTCCACTCAGCTGAAGTAATCAGCCTAAATTGCCATCTCAACCCTCAAGAAATTTTCAATCACCTCCATATATATATCCCACCTGGAAAGAATATTCCAACCTTGGAAAATATCCTAGACTGGTTCTCCAACAACATACCATATGAAACCCTCATTCTTGGTGATGTCAACATTGACTGGTCCAAACTTACAACTGACTCTCCACTACTAAGTATCAGTTTACAGGGATTCCTCCAACTGATAACATCCCTTTCCTGCTTACACAATACCTCTTCTTCCAACTCTATTACTGACTGGATCGTCACTAACTCCCCTAACCTCCATCACAGTCCAACTACCTTACCATACTCCCTAAGTGACCATCGTCCTATCTACATCCTACGACACTCTGCCCAAGTACCCAAATCACACTCATATAGGGACTGTCATAAACTCTCCAACTTTAGTACCACCCAATTTAATTAAATTCTGTCTAATAACAACTGGTCCATCCTCAAGCAGATCCCTTTCAATGAAGCAGTGCTTAAATTTAATCAAATTTTCCTAGACACCCTTAACTCCCTTGTCCCTTCAGGAGAATTAGAATCAAATCTAATCTTGCTCCCTGGCTATCTAGTGAAACTAGATCCCCTATGCACAAATGTGATAGTGCTTGGAAAGCCTGGACTAAATCCAAAGAACCTCCCCTGTTACAAAATTACAAAGAACTTCCAAACCTTGTCAAAAAACAAATCAATAAGGACAAAAAATCCTACTATAACCCTCACCAAATCAATAGCAAATCCAAACCATGTAAATTCTGGACTACCCTAAATAAAATTTTCCAGCCAGGTTGCCCTTCCAATCCCTCCTCCTTCCCAAATAACACCCTCTAGAAACTGCTACCCTCCTCAATAGACACTTCATTGACACAGTCCAAAAACTCACACCCAATAACTCCAACACATATACCCTTCTACTCCTCTCAATTCTCATAACAAAAACCTTTTCACATTTAAACCTGTCCCTACTTCCTACATTAAATCACTTCCGCTGAAGCTCAAACCCTGTTCTCTCACCTCTGACTCGCCCACCTATCTTCCTTAAACTAGCTGTTGAATCCATAGCTTCAACAGTATCCCTGTTAATCAATAGAGCTATTCAGGAAGCAACAGTGCCAGTCAGCTGGAAATCCTTCTTCCCCATCCCCCTGCATAAAGGGTAGAACTCAACTGACCCATCTAACTTTAGACCAATTTCCATCCTTTCCCTTCTTTGCAAAATATTTGAAAAACGCATTCATACACAGCTTCTAAACTATCTCCTCCAGGAAAATCTTCTCACACCCACTCAACATGGCTTCCGGCCAAACCACAGCACAGCTACTGCCCTCCTGTCATTTACACATACTGCCACTGAAGCCCGTGATATCAACCAACTCATATCCTGTCTCTTTCTTGACCTCTCCAAACCTTTCTACACTGTCTCTCACCCTATACATATATCTAAACTTGCCAACCTCACTCTATCTGCTACCTCCATAGCCTTGTTCTCTAGCTGCCTCTATCATCAGCAACAATCTGTCAGATGCCTTTCCTCCTGCTCACCCTACCTTCCAGTTACATCTGGTGTATCCCAAGGTTCCATCTTGGGTCCCCTCCTGTTCAACATCTTCACTAATGAACTGCATGCATCCTGCAAACAATCTTCCCTAAGTCAATACACTGATGACTTAACTCTCATGTCCACCTCTGGCAATATATCTGAACTCCTTTCTCTTACCCAAGATGCCTTTCTATCCATTGAAAAGTGGCTATCTGATAATCTACTCATCCTAAACCCCCCAAAAAACAAACTATTGCTTCACCTCCCTTGTTCTTTCTCTCACTACAAATCTACCTTTGTAATCACATCCTCCAATAACACCATCATACAACCAGAATTGCACACAAAGCTCCTATGTACCATCATAGATGATGAACTTAAATTTAATTTACATATCCTCCAAAGTATAAAAAAAAACTCCAGAAGAAAAGAACCAAGAACTGCAAGTAGTGAAGATAGAGGCCCAGGAACCACACAAACCAAACTCCAAACCACAAATCCAATTTATTGGCAGCAAAAACAGACCAAATGAAGTCAAGCACTTTTGTCTTTAGCAAAGACTTCTTCAGAATTGCTAGGCATGGTTATCTCCAACCTTAAATCATCCTAATACATCATGTGATCAACATGTGATCAATCATTCACATGACTCAACTTTAGTTTAGTACACATTAGTTATGAAACTTCAACTAAAAATGTTGTGACTGTCAGTTAAAATTACATAAAAAAGAGAAATGAACATAAGTTAAACAATAAAAACAGAAATAAAAATGAAAATAATATTGAGAATAGGAACAGTAAAAAAATCAGTGCTACAGCAACAAATGTATGAGTAACATGGCATAATCAGGCCTCAAGACGTTTTAGCTTTAATATAGGTATAATAGAACAACATTCATTTAAACCGGGGGGGGGGGTAAGGGTGTCACACACAAGAATCCATATGAGCTCTTTCTTGAGAAGATGTTCATCAGTGTAAAAGCCCATTTGATCTGGTTCCGAGAAATCAATCACCACAAATTTAAAATGGTGACCAGGATAGACAGAAATATGTCTGCACAGTTTTTTACTATTCCTATTCTCAATATTATTTTCATTTTTCTTAATATGGTTAAATTATTAAAAAAACATATTTATTTTGACCCTGACCTTTCATAATAGGACAAATTCAAAAGGAATACTAAGTTGAAACTGACTACTAATGAAAAGTTCAGAATTCAAATAACCATTTGCTACAGCAGAAGCATGAATGAAAAAATGGAATCCGGTATTGCATAATTTGTGTTCAAATATTTAACTCAATTGTAGTAGAGCTTTAAGTTATACCTTAAGTGAACTAATTTTTCTCCCACTGCTCTTCTTTTTTAAGAAAGATGAATTAGGTTGATAAGATGCAACATTGAAATCTGTTGTATATTTTCAAATTGGTTGAGGCATTGTATAGTGAGAATCAAAGAGTTGTTGGAAGATGCTTTAATGTTGGGATATAGAAGCCCCAGCTGAAAGACTACTAAATTATCTAGGTGCAAGACTCCAAATTACTGGCCACACATGGGTGTCATAAACAGTGGTATTTTTAATGCATTCTGTGAGCCCAGCCCAGCTGAGAACCAGTTAGTAAAAAGAATGACAACTGTATACATTTTGCAAATAATATTTGAACATGCATCCTTCAATTCATTTTCCTGAAGAGGAATTCAACTCTAGCAAGACGCACATAGTGATGCAGACTGTGAGAGTACAGAAGTGGGAATCATATTATTCTGTTATACAGTACTTTGAATTTTGCATTATATGTTACAGGTGTCAGTATCAAGTAAAGGGAGGGACTGAAGTTTAACTAGAAACACTTCTGGCAATGCAAGAGAGCTTCATAAAGAAGGAGATTATTCATTTATTTACATGTTTTATTCCATCCTTCCAACCTTTTCTCTTTTCCTTTAACTCACTTTTCTTCCTGTCTAATAACTTTATGGCTACTTTTCTTGCAGTCTTCCTTTCTCACAATTTTAAGTGGATTTATTGAAGTAGTAGTGTGACTACTATGTATCAACTACAACTAATAACAATGTAATTATGTTTGTAGCCTATCTATTTTTATTGTTATTGACACTCTTATAGTTCACTGACTCCAATCTGCCTCTATATTATACATTCCATGTGTCTGTATTTAGGGTCTATATTAGATCACCAAATGCTTAAAAAAGTGAATGGTGATTAATTGACCCTATGTTAGAGAAAGCTTACAATTTTGAACTGTAAAAAAAATTTAAACATTACATTAAGTGGGGGGCTTCACTCCCCAACTTGGGGGGCTGCGACCCTCTCCCCCCTACTTAAATATACCAACTCCGAGACCGCACTACAGTGCCGAAAACAGCAATGTAACAAAGCTGCAAAGCAAATTCTTTCCCAGGGAAAGTTTTCGCTTAAAAGCCGCTGTGATATTTTGCTGTTTCAAGCTTTTGAGTTCGACCAAGACACATTCGAAAGAATGCATCTTCGGTCTTCTAATAGAGAACCTGTAAATACATGTTTGTGCATATTTGAAATTGCCAGATTTTGTTTATTTCATCTCAGTCTATTTGTTTATCGTAATTGTATTTTTGTTTATTTATTTATTTTTTTTGCATATTGCTTGTTTTACTTTTTGCTCTTACAATTCTGTATGACTTAAAATATATTTTTCTATGTTCTATGAATATTTGTTTGCAATATTCTGGGGATTTTCTCCTCAGGTCTCCACTGAAAATGGGCTTCTAGCTAAGTTGGGCAAACCCAGTTAACAAATGTCAAAAAATAAATAAATAAATAAAATAAATAAAAATAAAATGTTATAGTTGGTGGTCAACCATTTCATGAAGAAGAGCTGCATGAGCCAGCAAAGTGGTAGTTACATTGAATGTTTTTCCTTAGCTATTTCAAAGCAGAAAAAAAATATTAGTGCCTGCAGTTAAGTTAGACTGCTTGCCCTTAGCTCATAACACACTTGCTCATTGTTACTTGCTCTAAATGGGGGATCATGTCAGTCGATTGAAGGTGATTGCAGTGAATGCAAAGAAATCAAAGTCAGTTGGCTGAAACCACCTTTGATGAAAGTAGAAATTGCCTTTTTCTCCACTGCTGTACAACCTTGCACTTGGTATATTGTTTCAATGTTCATTGAAGGCATTTTCAGAAAACTGGTTTTGGTTTATTTGTGTTCTTCAAAACTGCCTCTGATGGATTGACATGAACCCTAAAGTGAAAGTGCTTATCTTCTACTATCCCAGATCTAGTGAACTATACAGCCGTCCCATAACTCAACCCTAATGAACTACATAACACTGCCAGAACCCATACTTTAATTCAAAAAACTCACACCCAGGCCATAATCCTAACCTGAATCTTAACTCCTTAAGCCTAACCCTAAAAAGCTGTCTTGATCCCTGAAAGCAAAACTCTCTTTACACTTACAAGCTTAAAACTGCCCTCCTGCTCTCAATCCCCGATTGTTCCCTAAACTTCACATTGTGCTCTGCCTACCTAACCCTAAACTCTGTGATCGCTCTCTTTCTTTCCTTGGTACTGACATAATTACCTAAAGCAAACTCGAATAAACATTTGGGCAAAGTGTGACAGCCATGCAGAGATAGTGAATTGCAGGGGGCAGTCCTGGGTCAAATTTTAACCTGGTAGGATTGAATAGAACATATGGGGCAAAATTGCAGTATACTTGTGTGTGTCTAGTGACATAGTCTATGTTGCAATTTCTATGACTTGTAACAGTTTTATATGGGTAAAACTACTACAAAACTGTCAATGTGTAGTTATAAGCATACATTCAAAATTAGAAAGAAAGATGACACTACTCCCATGTTTAAACACACAATGCAGTGCCCCATTAAAAAAAAATGCTTTTTGGAATTGATCATGTGGCAAAGAACATATGAGGCAGAGATTTAGATATTGTGCTAAAATGAAAAGAATTGCATTGACTAGTAATTTTAAATTCTAATAGTCCACCAGGTTTGAATGAACACATGAATATAAAATGTACATTTGAAGCTAGTGAGCAGGAGAGGTTTTATTAAACTTTGTTACTTTATAGCTGAGATAGCCTGTTAACTTTATTTCTTTTTTACTTGCTGCTGCTGTGCGTGTGCTGATTAACCCCCCCCCAGGCCTTTTAAGGGCTGAGTGAGGTTTTATTTTGAGTAGCATAGCAGTGGTCAATGTTTTAACAGCAGGACGTAATGGAGGGTTGTAAAAATGATTTAAGTCACGTGCTGAGTGGACATGCCTCACGATAGTCAGTGTGAGTATATATTTAGTTTTATTTTATTTATTTTACATTTGTTGACCGGGCTAGTCTAACTAGATATATGTCCATTTTCAGTAGAAGCCCGGGGAGAAAAGCTCCAAGATAGATACAAAAAAGAAAGCAGAGATAAGCTCCAAGACAGATATAATAAGACAATATAAAAGGTTACAACAGTCAAACTTAACATCTGTTGGTAATATAAAGTACAGTACTCATAATAAGCATAACTCAAGTAGCAAATGGCAAATATACAAAAAGATGTTATTATTTACATATATACATATATTTTAGTTGTCATGACATAGTCTGGTTTCTTAAGGGTAAGTCTGTAAAGGTGAGGAGACTGCATTAGTGTGAGGGAGGAAAGTTAGTCAGGGTTAGTACAGGGGCATAACCAGTGGGTATGGAGGAATAGTTTTAGCCTCTGTTTAAAAAGAGTTAATGAAGACAG
The DNA here is from genome assembly GCF_019279795.1 of Protopterus annectens. Classification (NCBI taxonomy): domain Eukaryota; kingdom Metazoa; phylum Chordata; order Ceratodontiformes; family Protopteridae; genus Protopterus; species Protopterus annectens. The sequence goes on along the minus strand of NC_056732.1, from coordinate 862,642,995 downwards.
AGAAATGAGTTCAGTGGGTAAAAGATTCCAGTGCTTTCCAACAGCATTAGAGAAGAGGGAGTCTCCTGCCAAGTTGTTGGTTTTGCAAGTATTGATAAGTATTTTGTTTGAGGAGTGTAAATTCTTAAGATTGTTGTAAGGGGTAATAATGCTAGTGAGTACTGGAGTGTTGGTGGGTTGGTAAAGGATTTTATGGGCTATAGTAAGCTGGTGAAAAAGAATTTGGTTTGGAAATTCAAGCCATCCCAGTTGCTTTAGATTAAGACAGTGATGTGATCTAAAAAGAGAGGCAGTTGCAAATCTGGCAATATTATTGTAGGAGATTGTCAGTTTATTTAGGTTGTTCTTAGAAAGGTTAGTATAGATAGCTGAAGCATAGAGTAGAGTGGAGATTAAGTGAGTTATGGCTATAGCGGTCCTCGCCACTGGAGTAAGAAAGGGTTTGATTCTATAGAGGGATCCTGATTTTTTTGTTGATTGTTTTAACTGCTGTTTATATGAATATCGAAGTTAAGGTTGCTATCTATTGTTATAACTAGATGTTTGGTGGTAGATTCAGGAGATATGAAATTGCCATTATTAGATCTGAGAGAGAAATTTATTAGGGTGGACTTTCGGGTTGGTGTGAACAGTAAAAGTTTAGTTTTTTCGGGGGTTTAGAAGGAGGCAGCGGTTTAAAAACCATTGTTCTACAGTATTGAATGCATTTTGGGTAAGGGACTGTACTTCAGTTGGAGAAGTGGCTGAACAGATTATTGTAGAGTCGTCTGAGTATTGAATGCAGGTGGTTTGAGGAATTGAAGAGTGAAAGTCATTGATAAAGATGGAAAATAGGAGTGGGCCTAATATAGAGCCCTGAGGAGCACCAAGAGAAATGGGAAGGAGGTTAGATAGTTTATTGTCCCATAGCACAGCTTGCTGTCTATTGTCTAAGTAAGATTTGAACCAATGTATCGCTAGGGGTTCAAGTGAAAAGGGTTTCAGTATATTTATGAGGAGCTGGTGATTGACCATATCAAAAGCTTTGGATAAATCAATAAAGACTGCAGAGGAAAAAGTATTGTTGTTCTGTTTTTTGTTAATGCAGTCTGTAAAGGATAGGAGGGCAGTGGTGGTACTATGGAATGGTCTGAATCCATGTTGACAGTTGGCAAGTAAGTTATTTTGGAGTAGATGGTTAAGTAGTTGCTTATGGATACATTTCTCCATTATTTTTGCTAGGGGAGATAATAGTCCTATAGGACGGTAGTTAGAAAAGTCATAAGAGTTCCCACCTTTATGTAGTGGGATGATATGAGAAATTTTCCAGATAGATGGGATTGTACCTTCACATATGGTATGGTTAATAATAATGGAGATGGGATAGGCTAATGCTTTAGCCCCTTTTTGCAGGTATTCTGCTGGGAGTTGGTCGGCTGAGGGGGTGATAGGTTTTAGTTTATGGAGAAGGGAGCAGATAAAGGAAGTAGAGATTGGCTGTAACTAAAAAGATGGAGGTGGGTTTTTCATGGTTGTAGGCAGTTTTGAGGTATCTGGAGAAAGATGACTAGCAAGAGTTTGGATGGCTTGTGTGAAGAAAGAGTTAAAGGCATTAGCAATATAAGTGGGATTCTCATGGCTAGTGCCTTGTGGGTTAGGTGTGCTGCATTGTCCTGGGTATAGTAGTTTGTTGATGCTATTCCAAAACTTTTGTGTTTTTTTTGGTAAGTTTGCTATATTTGGTAATAATAGTCTTTTTTGTCTAAGAGGATGGCTTTTTTGTAAGATTTCTTAGTTGTCTAAAGGTTTGGTGGTCTGTAGGATCCTTAATATTACGCCATTTGGCCCAAGATTTGTTTCTCTGAAGGATTTTTTGCCTAGTGGTGTTTGAGAGCCAGGGGGCAGGCTTAGTTTTATTTCGAACAGAGCAAATTGGGGCATGTTGGTCAAGGATGGCTAAGAATGTGGAATTAAATTATTCCACAGCTTCGCTAAGTGGAAGTGATTTAAGTGGAGAACAATTACAGTGTCTAAGTTCTGTTAGGAAGAGTTCAGGGTTAAAACACTTTTTGGTGCGTATTGTCCTGAAAGTGTTTGGAAAAATTAGGTTGGTTTTATGCCTGATTATATAAGTTAGTGAGTGGTCACTTAAGTCATCTGAGAGGGTATCTACTCTATGTATGGTAAGGAGTATTAGTCAGAATCCAGTCTAAGGTACTTATTATTAGGTTTATTAATTCTAGTAGGGGAGTTAATATATTGTGAAATGCCATATATGTTAATGTGGGTAGTAGGGTGTACATTACTACAGGAGTTCCAGTCTATATTAAAGTCTCCTATGACTATAGTTTATTGTGGGATATTAATAGAGAGCCAGTTAAGGATATTTTCAATGGTATTTATGTTATTTCCTGGGGGAAGCTAGATACAAATGAGGTATATGGATTTACATGAGTTAACCTGCAATTTAGAAATGAGGATTTCCGCATTATTGTTAGAAGGTGGTTTAATGTTTGCAGTGCTGATTTGTAGTGATGTTTTATAAAGGATTGCTACCCCTCCTCCTTTTTTGGCTGTGCGGTCTAGTCTAAGAATATTATAGCCAGGTGGGGTGACTTCATTTTCTTTGATTGTAGGCTTTAGCCATGTTTCAGATAAACATAGGATGTCAAATAGGTGGACATCTAGGAGGGCATGGACGTGACCGATTTTATTATTGATGCTGCGTATGTTAAGATGAGCTATATAGAGAGAGTTAGAAGGTTTAGTAGGGGCCAGGGTATTGCTATTGTTAGAGTTGGACTTGTGAGTAAGAAGTATGGTGTTTGGGCCAGGGTTGGGGTGGATGTCCTCATCTAGTATGGAGTGGAGGTATATTTTATTTATAGGGTACTGAGGCTTGAAGTAATATTCAAGTAACTTTCTAATATTTAGAATGCTATACTTAATGTGTGCTAGTCTATAATATTTGGCTTGTAGGTAGCAGGGTTTATATGTGGTGTTTATGAAATTTTGGGAGGTAGAGAGTGTTAGTGTTAAAGTATGATTGGAGGGGAAGGATATGGAGACATATAATGTTTGTTCGTAGGAGGTAAGCAGATAGGGAATGGTAAGAGGAGGGAAGAGTGATAATAAGTGTAGTATTTGTATTTGGTGTGGGGTGGTTAAAATAGCCATTTTATAAGATTGTACAGTGGATGATGAATGGGAGGTAAGAAGTATAAGCAGCTTAGGATATAAATTAGTCAGTGATATGATGTAAGTAGGAGGGATGGGAGGTAGGGTAATGATAGGTAGTGTGTTGTGATTAATGAGGGTTGGGAGTGGTAATTAGATGATCTGCTGGATTGGATCAGATTTAATGGGGGTGTGGTTTTAGAGAAATAAATTTAGGACCACTGGGGGTGGGTGGAAATTGGGGGCAGGGTAGGAGAGAGGAGTGAGCCCACAGGGCGAACGGAGTGGGTAGAGACCAGTGAGTGAAACAGGCAAGTAGAACAATCAGTAGATTGCTGACTGATAGGGTAAGTTAGTTTGGAGTAGTTGAAGAATAAATGAGAAGTATAGTGGAAGAATTCCAAGGAGGATAGTGGGAGATTACAGCAAGACAAGAGATGTAAGAGAGAGCTATTGTAACAGGGTGAAGACAGTAGTCATGAGAATGAGTTATTCTTGAGTGTAGGGATAGACAAAAGGATGAGGACTGGATAGGGGTGCCACCTAGTAGCCAGGGACCTAAATTACACCATAGTATTGACTGGAGAGGGCTAGTCTAGAGTTAGATAGGTTGCTCAGTTCACCAAAGGAATGTTATAAAAGGCAGACAGGGGCTGAATTTAACTACAGGGTACAGGGGGGGTAAGGCTGCTGGCTTACCTGGCTGAGAGGCCTATAATTACAGACTATACAGGCCAAGGATACTACACTTAAACAGCCAGTGTAAGAAAACACATACTTTCTTCTTTCTTTAGGTGAATAGCACAGAGAACCCTTATAGCATGCAGAAACAGTTGTAGAGTTGGGAAGGGTCCTTGGTTGCAGGTGGGTTCTTAACTCAAATTGGAGCATTGACCAGTTGGATAGCTTGAGAATAGACAAGGCAAAATCAAGACAACTAGCAAGAAGAGAGAAGAAACAAAAAACCTTAGTAGGTAGGCAGTTCAGTCACAAGTACCCAAGCAAGTACACATCAGCAGCCACAATATACATGCAGCCCTTGACACAGGTACAGTTTATTAAAAGAACAAAAAACACATTCATCAGATGAGCAGGGATACAACAATGTTGAAGACTAACGGATATATGACAAACTAGTAAGGTCTATATCCTAAGGTTGGTACATTTGCCTAGAGAAACATGTTAAAGTAGAGCATTGAACACCACAGACCCACACAAAAAATTGCAGTTACGATATATCCTTCAAAAGCTTGTTGTAATTAATATAGGGAAAACACTGTTCTAGAACTACCAATGAACAACTGCAATCATTAAAAAATACTATTAAACAGTTAATGTAGTTGATAAAAAACAGTCATCATTAAATGCAATCATTAAAAATACTATTAAACAGTTAATGTAGTTGATACAAAACAGTCAACATACAGCTGTTACAAAGTTAAAAGTACTATAGTACATTAACAGTACTATTAAGAGTTTCAGTAGTAGTAACAAAGCAGACCGCATACATTTAAAGCAATCATTTCATACAGTGTTAATTTGGCAATGGCTAGTCTCTGTCGCATTGCATGCACATCTGAAAAATAAGGGGCCCGTGTGAATACAGAAACTGAATGCGGAAAGCCAATAAAAATGGAAGGTACAGATTATGAAATGACTACTCAGCTACAGGACAAGTTGATATTATGACCGAGAGTCTGACTAGGTGCGTTAGGTAGTAGTCGGTGCACTCTATGCAGTTAAAAAGACCAGGGGTATCTAGAGGTGTGCTGTATGTATAGCTATGTGTGTTGTATTGTCCGGTAGACAGGCATGTATTTGTGTGTTGGGAAATACTCCTCTGACCACCCATTGATTTAGCAGGGCAAGCAGGAATCCTTAAAGAAAGGCAGTGGGTCCGCCTCTGTAGCTAATGCGGATCTATGGCAAAAAGCTTCTTGAAGCTTGAGGTAGTAATCTACCTTGTAAGTCCCCACTCAAAGGAGTTTCTCATGAGTAGCTAATGTCTATGCGTCCTCTGGTTGGCACACTTATTGAGTGGGTAGTAGATACTAAAAAAAAAAAAAGCTAACACCTATGTCTGCTTCTTGTAGATAGGAGTACAGGATTAAATTAAAGAAAGGATCTGAAAATAGATTCGCTGTAATAAGGTCTATGAAATTGTACAAGTTTCACTAAAATAGCAGGAGCTGAATCAAAGGACAATACCTAAAAGACTTTAAATTTGCTACAGAGCACTATATTAGTGCCGCAGGAGCTGTAAGCGTTATTTTCCTAGGAAAGCAGACTCCAACATCAGCATTAAAACCTAGGGACATATGGGACCTCTCAGTGAGTAGAGACAGCTAGACAGAGAGAGGCAATATAAATATAGATATATGCGAGCCAGTCAGGGCTATCTTAAGTTACCCTAATGCTGCTCCATGTGGTAAATGCCAATTATCAGCAAGACGTGAAGATACATGCCAGCCAGCAGCGGTAAGCAGTTATATGAGCAAAGCGGCGATCCTATGAGGAAGCAGATATATTTTTTACAACAACAAACATCAAAAATGCACAGTTCAAATATACAGTACTTACAAAAGGTAGAAAGCCCAAGGGCCAGAAGCGCACAGCAGCCAGGGGTTATCCTAGTAAATAAAGATGGCACCAGGAAGGACAGGTAGTCTTTATGGGATTAGAGGGTATGTGAGGTAGGCGGGGGAGGGGAAAAGGGAATAGCAGGTAAAACACAATTGGGAGGGGATAGAGGAGAGTGGGTGGGAGAGAGGATAGGGGGTCAGATAGATTTGGTATGAGAGGAGGATGAGGAAAGGAAAGGCAGTGCAATGTGGTAGAAGCAGAGAGATTGTAAGGTGAGGGGAAAATATATAATGGAAGAAATGGATGATTCTATTTACAGGATATATTGGGCAGAGTCTTTTATTCAATGCAACGTATGTAAGATGTATGATAATATAGCAGATGATTTAAATCTTTAGAATCTTAGTTGTATTAAATGTCAAGATAAAAAATGTCAGTATAACCCATCTTAAAAAAAAAAGATTATTTAGACTGTGGTGTATGAATTAACATAGCTATTATCAATACACATATATTCTTCGAGGTTATATTTCTTAAAAATAAAGAGGTTCAGACTGTTATCCTCACTTGTTTGTGTGGTAATGCTGATAGGGTTAATTATGAGGACGTGAAGGATGGTATAGAAAATAAAGATGATATGGCTAATGGGAACTGAGAAGTGATATGGGTAGTAACACTAAAGGGGTTGGAACTACCAGGACTCTAGATGATGGGACAGTGGTTATTATTGACGTAAAAGTAACCCAATTGGGTAATAAGGTTGAAAATGGGTGTGGTACAAACAGAGTTCTTCAGGCAGTTGATTCAAATGATGAAGCTAATTGGGAAAGGGTTACAAGGAAGAAGAGGAGAGGTAACTGGCAATAGTTGTAATGAGAAAGAAAATAATTTACACAGCAAAGAGGTTTTGATCATTGGTGAATCTATGTTAAGGGGAGATAGGAATTTAGTACCTAATTTTAGAAAAGATCAGATTAATATGACATGCCTGAGATATTGCAATATGTGGGATATTTTAATTGCACTAAAAAGATTTTTTGATGGTGGAAAAAGATATGAAAGCATTTTTATTGTTCGAAGAGTAAATTATGTAAGTAGGAGTAATGATTTAATTTTTAATGATTAAGTGAGATGAAAGATTTTGATTTGTTATTTTGTGATGTTATACCTGTAAAGAAGTTTGGATTTACATTAAAAAAAATAGCTAGAAGGTTTACAAATATTATTAGGAAAACTTGTTATAGAGCTGCTATAGAGGTTATTATATTGTGGAAGAAACTGGTGTTAATCCTAACTATTCTACCCCTCACAGCAATTCAGGCAGTTTATATTATAGTTAAAAGGCATGCAGGTAGGTGCATGAGTCAGTCTGTGTACCTTCGCTGAAGCTTGTCTGGCAACTCGGTACCGTAAAAATCCACTGCCAATCATAAGTGGACCGGTGATCCACTGTGGCAACCCCTAACCAAGAAAAGTCAAAAGAGTTAATATTTTATAGTTGTATAATTTCAGCCTTTTTTGATCTGTTGCTGCCATCTAGTAGCCTTTTATTTGCAACAGTTACATTAACTTGTTTTATAGGATTGTAGAAAGTCTCATGAAGTGATGTAACTCAGTCAGGAAGCAGCTTTCTTTCACTGCTAGCCGTCATGGAGTGCAGACATGATCTTCTTTTCCCAGGCCCTGGCATTCACATTGCCTGTATGTAATTTATATGCTGTAATTATTTTGTATTTAGATAAGCTGTATATTGCATATATTCTGATATGTTGCTATTTGTATTGTGTTGCAGTTTTACAGTATTAAAGTTAAGAAATCTCAGTAAAGCTAGAAGAAACCCTGATTCTTTTGCTTATTGGATTTTCTTAAAGTGCTAAGCTGTCCGTTTAGCTGTACTATGCATTGCACAGTGCTGTTAAGAATGAAACAATAAAAAGGCGATCCCTGCAGACCTGAATACAAGAAGTCACTGTACTGCAATTATGCGTTGGAGATCAGGGAAGAAGTATAAATCTGAAGATATGTTCCCCATGACACAACATGGCAGGGAGAATGGGTCTATATTAGATCATTGAGCACTTAAAAAAATGAACGGTAATTAATTGACCCTATGTAAGTGAAAGCTTACAATTTCGAACTGTCAGAACAGCAATTTTCTTCCTAGGGAAAAAAATCGCTGTTCCAAAAAAAAAAAAAAATACTTTAAACATTACATTAAGTAAGGGGCTTAATCCCCCCACACCCCCCAATGTGGGGGGCAGTGCCCCCACCCCCCTACATAAATATATCAACTCTGAGATGGCACTACAGTGCTGAAAACGGCAAAGTAATGAAGCGGCCAAGCGAATTCTTTCCCAGGGAAAGAATTCATTTAAAAGTTGCTTCGATATTTTGCCATTTCAGGCTTTTCAGTTCAAACAATATACATTCAAAAGAATGCGTCTTTGGTTTTCTAATAGGGAACCGTAAGAACAGCTCTAGTGTCCCAAAAGACGATGCCCGGTCACATGTCTCTAAATCATCAAGACCCAGTAAGATGTCCTCAGCATGTTCCTTAGCAATTGGAGCTCATGCCAAACAGATGCGGCACATGTACAACTGGCTTTTGCTGAAAAAGAAGCCATTATGATGCAACAAAAAGCAGAATTAGAAGCTAACCTACATATTCTTCAGCATCAGACCGTAGCTGCTATGGCAGCAGCAGATGATGCTGCTTACCTGGAAGCAGATTCATCAGTAAGCAAGATGACTCATTTAGAACCAGAAGTCCAAGAGAAACCTCTCTCCTCTGCTGAATGTACAAGTAAGTGCATCCAGAAACTTGCTAGTATGCATGTAAGCCAGCAGTCACCCAACACTCTGCAAGCAGAACCCAGCTCTAAGACATCAGATGTCCCAGGTATGCCCGGTCAGTCTTGTGATATCAGCAGTGTCAGGCCGGAAAAAAAACAACCTCCAAAGCTCCCTAGAAATTAAAATCAAGGACTCCCAATACCACAGCCTAAAGATTACATGTCTGAACACCAAAACATACAAGATGTCATAAAGTATCTTATCCAAAAAGAAATGATTAACTCAGGTTTCAAGTTTGATGACTGTCTAGAAAACTATTGGGCATGGAAGTCCTTCTTTCTGTGTGCAACTAGAGACTTAAATTTATTGGCTGCAGAAATGCTGGACTTAATGATAAAATGATTGGGCAAAGAGTCAACAGAGCATGCAAAAAGCATGCATAGTGTACACTTATTTAATGCTTTTGCAGGACTTACCATGGCATGGCAGAGACAATAAGAAAGGTATGGCTCACATGAAGCAATTGAAGGTACTGTACTGAAAAGGCTTGAAGTCTTTCCCAAGTTGAGGAATGAAGACAATATAAAACTACGACTTGGCAATCTTCTTTTAGAAATAGAGTGTGCTAAAGAGGAAGGCTATTTGACAGTACTTTCATATTTAGACACTGCTCATGGTACTAATGCAATACTGGAGAAACTACCATATACCTTGCAACGAAAGTGGGCATTTGTTGGAGATAAATACAAAGAGGAAAATGGAGTAGCTTTTCCTCCTTTTTTGCATTTTCTAGGTTCATTCAGCAGCAAGCAAAGATCAGGAGTGACCCAAGCTTTGTCTTCATCAGCAGCAGTAATCAGCCATCCAGACCAGAAAAGCCTTCCAGACCTCAGGGTAATACTTCTGTGTTCAGACACAAAACAATTGTACCTTCAAGGGCCATAAAATGTCAAGACAGCAGCAAGATGGGCACTATAAAAAATCCTGACAGACAATGCCTCATTCATTGGAAGCCTCATCCTCTGAAAAAGTGCGAAGGGTTTAGAGATACGCCTAGTGAGGTGAGGATGTCCTTTCTTAAACAAAATGCTATCTGTTTCAAGTGCTGTGAATCTACTAAGCATATAGCTAAAGACTGTAAAATATCAGTCAAGTGCTCAGAATGCGGCAGTGAGAAACACATAGTGGCCTTTCACCCTGATCCTTCTCCACAACCAGCAGAGATGGCAGAAGCCAAGAAATATCAGGGCAGGGAGCAACAAAAGGACTCACCTTTTTCAGTGATGTCTAAGTGCACTGAAATCTGTGGCCAAGGTAAAAATCCAAGGTCATACTCTAAAATCTACTTAATGACAGTGTATCCCACCTGGAAAAGAGACAAAGCAGTGAAGATATATGCCGTTCCTGATGAGCAGAGCAACAAATTACTTGCAAGGTCAGACCTTTTTGATATCTTTAACATTAAAACAACTGCAGCTCCATATACTCTAAAGACATGAGCAAGCATTATGGAAACTGCTGGCAGAAGATCCACAGATTTTGTTATTGAATCTTTTGATAAGGAAAAGCAATTCCTATTACCTACACTGATAGAGTATGACATGATACCTAATGACAAATCAGAAATTCCTTCTCCAGAGGTGGCTTATCATCATCCTCATCTCCACCCAATTGCTCACCTCATTCCAGCTCTTAATTCTGGTGCTTCTGTCCTTTTGCTTCTTGAAAGAGACATTTTACAAGTATATAAGGTGTATAATTATTGGACCAGTCAATGCTCCTTATGCTCAGAGACTTGACTTGCAGTGGGTCATTGTAGGAGGAGTTTGCCTTGGATCAGCTCACCAGCCAAACAGCATCAGTTTCTTAAAGATGTCTGTGTTAACAAATGACTGGACATCCTTTTTCAGTCCATGCCAGAACAATTTCACTGTTAAAGAAAGCTTTGATAATTTAACACAGTTTTGGGACTCTTCTTCACACAGCAAAGAAGATACCAGCTTCAATAGAGAAACTAACAATCTAGGAGTTTCAGTGTTCCAGAAATCAAAGGACGATGATAAACAAGACCTGTCCATAGAAGATCAAGCTGTTCTATGGATCATGGATAGAGAGACCTACCAGGGTGATAATAATAGCTGGGTGGTCCCTCTGCCTTTTCACACACTCAGGTGTTGTTTACCTTGTAATAGAGAAGAAGCCATGAATTGCCTGAACTCTCTTCATAGAACCTTACAAAGAAAGCCAAAGGTAAAGAGAGATTTCACCGAATTCATCAAAAGATCACTAGATAGTGATCATACTGAAATTGCAGGACCAATGTTTGGTACTTACCACCCTCACAAACCTGATCAAATAAGAGTTGTGTTTGATTCCAGTGCAGAGTGTGAAGGTATTTCTTTAAATAATGTAGTATCAAGTGGTCATGTTCTAAACAATACTCTACTAGTGGTTATCATGCGCTTTAGAAAAGAGCCCATAGCCTTCACAGCTGATGTGCAGCAGATGTTTTACTGTTTTCTGATGAGAGAGGACCACCGAGATTATTTATGTTTTTTCTGGTACAAAGATCATGACATAGACAAAAAAGCAGGGGAGTACAGAATGAGGGTAGATATCTTCGGCAACAGTCCCTCTCCTGCTGTGGCTATATACTGTATGTGTAAAACTGCCTTAAAAATGCTGAACATTTTGGACAGGATGCCAAACACTTTGTGTTGAGACACTTCTATATAGATGATGGACTCGCATCTGATAACACTCCTGATATAGCAATTGACATTCTCAACAAAACAAAACAGATGCTGGCCAAATCTAATCTGTGACTTCATAAGATTGCTTCAAACAGCAAACAGCTCATGGAAGCCCTTCCTGCAGAAAAGACAGAGCTAAGGACCTTAAAGGTTTTTGTCTGTGTACAGACACCCTTCTTTTCAGAAAAGTTTATGACTATGCTGGGATCCAGAAACAGACAGCTTTGTTTTTCAGGTCTCTTCAGAGGAAAAAACCCTCATTAGAAGAGGAATCTTATCTACCATGAACAGCCTTATGATCCCCTTGGGTTTGTTGCACCTGTGACTATAAAAGGTAAGGCCTTAGTCTGTGAACTATGATTTGGGAGATGTGAATGGGATGCATTAATCCCACAAGAGAGACTGCATGAGTGGGTTCAGTGGAAGGAAGTGAATGGGATGCATTAATCCCACAAGAGAGACTGCATGAGTGGGTTCAGTGGAAGGAGTCCTTACAGGCTTTGAAAGACTTAAAGATACCCTGATGTTATGGGCCTGTTTCACTGACAGCAGCCTGTAAAAAGGAACTGTATATTTTTTCAGATGCATACATCACAGCTATAGGTGCAGTAGCCTACTTGAAAACGACTGATGCAGTAAGTGTATGTCATGTTGGATTTGTTATGGGAAAGTTTAAGTTAAGCCCTAGACCAGCGCACACAATCCTGCATTTAGAGTTATGTGCGGGCATATTAGCAGTAGAACTGCATTAGTTAATCAAGGATGAAATAGACATGGACTTAGATGCTGTGAAATTCTTTACAGACAGTAAAACCATCCTGGGGTACATCTGCGATACCTCTAGAAGATTCTTTCTGTGTGCCTCTAACCGACTAAATAGAATCAGACAAGTAACTCATCCTGATCAGTGGTTCTGTGTACGCACAGAACAAAAACCTGTAGATTATGCTACAAGGCCCACACAGACAGCCTGCCTTCAGAACACTACATGGTTCTCAGGCCCTTTGTTTCTTTACCAGCTAGTTAAAGACAATTCAGATGACACAGCTACTGGTTATCCTCTCATAGAGCCTGAAGCTGGTCCTGAAATTAGACCAGCAGTTGTAAGCCTCAGCACTAGAGCCTGTGATACCACTATTCACTCACATTGCATTGAGATATTTTAAAACTGGAAGATACTAGTTGAAACTATAGCCAGACTTATTTATGTTGCCAAATGTTTTCAGAAAAAATCAGATAGCTCATTACCTAGAGGCTGGAAATGTTTTGATAAGCAAGTTAGCTTAGAGGAACTTTCACAAACAAAGAAAGTGGTTATCTCCTCTGTTCAGCACAAACACTTTAAAAAGGAATATGACTTTGTAAAAGAGCAAAAGGCATTCCCAAAACTAAGTAATCTCAAGAATTTTAATGCTGGTGTAGATCAATATGGACTGCTGAGAGTTGGCAGATGCTTGTCTTTTGCAACATTGACTGAACAAGAGAAGCAACCATCTATCATCCCCCATGATCATCACATTACTACACTGATTGTGAGATATTATCATAACCAAGTGGCTCATCAGGGACGTCGTATGACAGAAGGTGCAATCAGATCTGCAGGTTTCTGGATCCTTGATGGTAAGCACCTGACATCTACAGTTATTCACAAATATGCTATTGGTCGTAAACTGAGAAGGAGATTAGAAAGTCAAAAGATGGCAGATTTACCAAAGATAGAGTGACTCCTGGACCACCATTCACTAGTGTGGGTATTGGTGTTTTTGGTCCGTGGACAGCGGTAACCCACCATGCTACTGGAGGTAGTGCTGACAACAAACACTGGGCAGTACTTTTTACATCTGTCTACATGAGCTGTGCATATAGAACTGATCGAATCTATGTCAGCTTCCAGCTTTATTAATGCCTTGAGAAGACTCTTTTTAATCCGTGGCCCAGCAAAGTTACATGACTCTGACAGAGGGATAAACTTTGTTAGAGCTTGTGAAGAACTGAATATTTGTGCAAGTGATACAGCAGTGCAAGATTATCTACAAGACAAAGGATGCATGTGGGACTTCAATCCTCCACACTCATTGATAGGTGTAGCTAGACATATCTTGGATGCAAAGTTGCTCCAAGATAAGCCTACTCATCTGACCCATGAGAGTTTAAATACCTTTATGGTGGAAGTTATGGCTAGACATATCTTGGATGCAAAGTTGCTCCAAGATAAGCCTACTCATCTGACCCATGAGAGTTTAAATACCTTTATGGTGGAAGTTATGGCTATCATGAATGCAAGACCTTTAGTACCAGTGTCTAATGATCCAGATAATCCTGAGGTTCTCACACCAGCCAGCCATGCTTTTGACTCAAAAGGCAAACTTTTTGTTAGCCCCTTCTGGTAACTTCGACAAACCAGGCCTTCATGTTAAATAGTGTAAGCAAGTTCAGAGTCTTGTTGACACCTTCTGGTAAAGATGGAAAAGGGAATACCTGGCCACATTACAAAGTCGCAGAAAGTGGACTCAAAACTGTCCAAACATTAAAGTAGGTGATGTTGTGCTAATGAAGGACAGTCAAAAATGCAGGAATGAACGGCGTGTGGGACTTATCATTAACACATTGCCAAGTAGTGATGGTAAAGATAGAAAGGTGGAAGTAAGGGTTGTCAAACAAAGAACTGTTAAAGGCCAGTCTCGGACATTGTAGTTCTTGTTTTTGAAAAAGGTTAAAAAAATGTGTTATTGTGTGTAGCAGTATTAATAAGTATAGTGGCATACCATGATATGCCAGGCCGTGAGTATTCTGCCATTCACAGCAATTCAGCCAGTTTATATTATAGTTGTATAGTTTGAGCATTTTTTGATCTGTTGCTGCTATTTATGTGGTCTTTTATTTATAAGAATTAAATTAACTTGTGTTACAGCATTGTAGCAAGTCTCAGGAAGTGATGCAACTCAGTCAGGAAGCAACTTTCTTTTACTGTTAGCCCTCATGGAGTGCAGACATTTATTTATTTATTTATTTTAGTTTGATGACTGGGGAAGTCCACTGGGCCAAGAACAGACCATTTCAGTGGAGGCCTGGGGAGAAAAGCACCAATAAAAAGTACAAAGATGTTAATTACAAATATATATGTATATATATATATATATATATATATATATATATATATATATATATATATATATATATATATATAGATACGTATATAAAAAAGTATGCTCGGCTACATCACTTTGAGAGTGCAGTGTAATATGTATGAGGCATAATACTTGAAATAGATTCAAGGAAATACAGAAACTAGTGCAGTGGTACAGTTAGAATATGTATTAGCTGTAATAAAATCACAATTGTATATATAAGAGGCAGTGGCGGCTGGTGACTTCAAATCAAAGGGGGGCTGCAGGAGACAGCTGAATGGGTGGGGTCAATGGGAAGGGGTGTGGCCAACTAGAAAGGGGAGGAGTTATGCTCAATGAGAGTCAAATCAAGACAAAATGAAATGTAGAAGAAAATATTTCAATGCATTGGCTGCATGACAGCTTACTTAATATCTAGATGGAAACAAAAAGGTTGTGATCCATGAAAAAAAATAAATTACTTTTTAAATACATTACTGGAATGCCAGTCAAAATCAAGTATAAGAAAAACAAGCAGCACTCAATTCAAACCACTTCTCCTTCCATTGCAGTTCTAATTATAATTTATATTCAGCTTTATTAAAGTACCAAGTAACATGCCGAAAGTAGCAATCTCTGTGATGCCCTCACTTGTAAAAATGTTTCTTATCAAAAAAGACCTGCTGCCTTACAACTATCTTCTTGTTTCATGGGGAAAACATGATAAAAGTAAAAAATGAAAAGCAAACAAGAAACAGGCTCAAGATACATTGCTTAAAGGATTACTCTACAGGTTATGGACCACACATAATAGATTGACATTCTGTTTAGTTTATGACTAAAGCCTGCAGAGGTGACTGGACGTCTCCAACAAGTGTAATGAGCTTCTTAAAATAATGTAATCCTGTCCTTTATTACAAATACTGTCATATGCATTTCAATACCCAAGGCTTATACATTATCTAGTTATGTAAGTATTCTCTGCATGGCAACAACATAAAGGTTTTCAATGTTGGCAATTCTTTACAGTATGCTTACTTGCGTCTTACAATCTGAGACAAGCTTACCTGATGGTCATTAAAGCATTGCTACTTAAACACAGAGCAACAGGCACTTTCTGAGTAATAAGCATAACTCAACAGTTCAAAAATATGACAGAAACCAGACCATTCAGCAAAATCAAGGACAGATGAAAAGCCACTGTAGTACTTGTGTCTACCTTGGATGGGGGGATACTCTAAACATTTACACTGCATAACTGCTCCTTGCCTTGCTTGGACACATCCAGAGTCACTACATGGGGGAGTGGGGTGCAACAAGTATGTCACAATTTGAAATGTCTCTGGCTGACTGTGATGGCCCTGACACATTTGTCATACCTCTCAACCTCAGAGCAAGAAATCTGGACAAAGACATACATAGAAGTGGGACAAAGGCCCAAAAATAAGGACAATTTTTAAATATTGCTCTTATAAACTTAGAAAGATAATAGAATAGTGGGTCTTGCATCTGTATGAATTTTATGAAAGGCATGAAATCTGAAACTCAAATGTCTGTCATTATTTTCTAACTTCAGTCTTTAATGATTTGCCAATAATTTGCCAAAAAAAACACAATTTTATGAAAAATGGACCAAAAATGTGATGTAAAAATATAAAATAACCACACAATACAGTTGGGAACCTGTCAAAGAGGGGAGAACTTTTCAATATTAGTACTGCTAACTTGAGCAGCTGACAAAATAAAAGAATCTATATGCATTACAGTTATTTCTGAATTGTAAACCCTCCATGTTTTCTTCCAAAATTGCTATTTTGCAGAGGGATTATTAGGGGAAGAGCAACATTTTGAGCCAAAATCGGGGACAGTTGAGAGGTTTGGCTATGCCTAATTCTATAAAGCAATTTATTTGCATGTACCTCTCAACCTGTTAATGCAATAAATCTGGACAAGGCCAAATATACTGGAGGACCATATAAACAGTACTAAAAATTGCTCTTGTATAAACTGAGACAGTTGATAAAATAGCAGGTCTTACTTTAGCATGCATTTTTCTGAAGGTTATGAAGTCTGAAACTCAGTGTCTGTCATTATTTAGTGACTTAATTCCTAAATTTTATGAGGAACAAACCAAAAATAAAAAGCAAAAATCTATTCATTCTGTGAAAATCTGGACAGTTGTGAGGTATAGTTCAGCTGGGGCTGTCTTTGAGATTGCCACCCTTTGCCCTCACAAAATCATGGACGAATAGAGCCTCCCCCTGCAGCCATTTCAATGAATTATTGGCTATTTCACTCCATTTACCATAAACAATAATGTGCATACTGCTTTACTTCTGTGATGATTTGGACTTCATTTGAAAGTTTTATTTTGCATTTTACAGCACAAACACTAAGACATCTGCTAAACAAAGCAATGCAGTCCAACAATGAAAACAGACTTAGCATTAAAACTTCTCTGTCCTTGAAACTCACATTCATTGAAACAGCATTGAAATCCACATTCAATGAAAATACATTTTGCCAGTGGCAGATAAAGATTAACTGGGCCACTAATCATAGGCCCCTTGCACATGAAACATACATGTGCTCTTTGATACACCTTCTTGATTGTACTAAATTATATTCCTTGTACAATGCAGTACAGTTGTTAGAGAGCATTTTAAATGTATTGTTTTGTACATTTTTCCAGTAAACAATGAAACAAAACGCATGCACCAATAATGACAAAACTGCCCAGTTCAGAACATTTCCATCATAAAAGTCTACTCAAACTTCTACAGTCCACCATTATCAGTAAATATGCACAATCTCTGAAGAAGTAAAAGTCATCTAAATAATTCCACATTAAAAAATCTGTAACTAATGAAGAGGTTGCTGCTAGCAAACACCTTTATATTTCATGGTTTCATCAAAAAATAAAGTGTCTGTTGCCCCTGAGGAATAAATTGCCTATATTACATTAAAAAAAAATGAAAAGCTAGTAATTTTGCATTAGGAAATGGATGGCAAACTGATAACAGGTTCATAGTTAGCATCTTCGCCAAAGAGGACATTTTCAGTATAGCAGCATCCACCCCTTGTGGGAGTAGAACCCACATCCTTCTGCATCAAAAGCAAGTACACAACCTGTTGTGCTATTAACAATGCAAGTAAATTCAGAATAAGCAGCACTAAACTTCTCTTCCCCTGCAGCTCTCAACTCCTTGTAAAATCTACTCAATACTCAACTGCATCTCAACTTCGCAGCACAAGAAATCTGGAAAAAGCCAAAATTTATTGGGGGATCAAAAGCCCGAAAACCAGGGACACATTAAACATTGCATGTATAATCTTGGAAAGTTGCTAGAATAAAATGCGTTGTTACCACCATACATTTTACTGCCATGGTCCCTGTGCAAAACAGTCAGAGCAACATACCACTACGCCAAATCAGCTACTTTGTGAAAGAGAGGAAGACTGAAACTTAAATGGCTATAATTTAATGAATTCAGTTTTCACCATAGCTGTCAACCTCTTAGCACAAAACACCTGGACAAACCCAGTAATGAGGGAATACAGCCCTCAAACATATTCAGTGAATTCAGTTCTTGCCATAGCTGTCAACATTAGCACAAAAAACCTGGACAAAGCCAATAATAGGGACAAATTTCAAATATTCATCTTATAAACTTAGAAAATTGCTAGAATAAAATGTTTTGTGTTACTATATATTTTCTGAAGAATATGAAGTCTGAAATTCAAATGCCTGTCAATTTTACTTATTTAAAATTTGTTAACCAGGAAAGTCTGACGGAACAAAAACAATTTTCAGCAGAAGCCCAGAGAGAAATGCTGCAGACACATGCCTTTGTAAAATGGCAGGACACCACAGCAAACATACAGACTCCACACAGAAGGCACCCCAGCCAAGAATCAAACCAGGAAACCTGTAGGTGTAAAGCAACAATGCTACCTCTCCATAGTTGGGTGTGGACACATGTTTCAAGAATTTTGGAAAGTGGGAAGAGTATTGCAATGGGACCATAGCTGGATGGGTCAGTGGAGTTACCTCCTTTATGGAGAGCGGTCATGAAAAAGGATTTCCAAATGTCAGGGACAAAGGCTTTGGTAATAGAGCAATTTATAAGGAAGAGATGGGGTAAGCAATAGATTTGGCAATGATTTTAAGGAAGTAGAGGGGTCATTTATAAACAGAGGGAGAGCAAGGTTTGATTTTAATCAGTTGTGTTTTGATGAATGCAGTGTGGATTGGTTGAAAGGACAAAAAAATGGGGGAAGAGGGACTGGGAGGCAAGGTTAAAGTCCAGGCAGTGGGACTTAGTTGAGTTACCTTTTTAATTATTTTTATGAAGTGTTTGTTTAAAAGTGCGGCTGTCTCAGTGGCTATATTGAGAGAGAAGGGGTTGGGAGTTTCCTAGGATAGAGAATTTTATTAACTGTAGAGCAATTATTTTTTTGGTTGTTGTGTGGGCTACCTTGGTTGGAGTTAAAGAAAGTTTTTTTTTTTCCTTTAATGACTGTTTTTTTACACAAGTTTCTAATGTTGGAGTAGGGGAAGAGTTCTATTGTTGATCCAAGATTTCCAGGTAGTATCCATCTGATGCATAAAAGAGTGTGTTTGTTTAGTGAGCCAGGGGACACAATTTGAGTTTACCCTAATATTTCTAGTTGGAGCCAAGGAGTTCAGAACATCTAGGGATATTGTGTTGAAAGTAGTTACTGCATCATTAAGAGGGAGGTTATGAAGGAAGGTCCAGCTGATGCTGGACAGTATAGAGTTGAACTTATTGGGGTCAAATTGAGTTAGATTGCAGCATTCTCTGTAGTGGTGTTCTTTTGAGAGAATGTTTGAACTTTCTATGACTATAGGTAGGGGGATGGTCACTAAGTGAATTAGGAAGAATGCCAGGGCTATGAAAGAGAGTGGTGTCAGAAGTAAGGATCCAATGAATTATAGAACCTGTAGTACAGTTTTTTGTTGTTTCTGCTAGGGGAGGATATAAGTTAGTGGAAAGCAAATAGACTGAGGCTATGAGCTGGAGATGAGGGAAGAGTGAAACTCAATCAATGTTGATGTCACCAAGTATAATAGTTTCATAGGGACTTGTTGGGTGAGCCAGGAGAGAAAGTTTTCTATAACAGAGATGTTGTCACCTGGGGGGATATAAATTTATACAATGGCACATTTTATGTGATGGCCGAGATGACAGTTTACAATTAAGATTTCAGCAGAAGCAAAGTTGTGTATGGAAGATAGGAGTGGAGAGATAGAAAGGTGTTTGGGGTAGAAGATGGCTACATCTCCACCTCTCCTGTTTGTTCTATCAGCTCGATAGATGTTATAACCTGGGGGTAAGATTTCAGAGTTGGAGATGTGAGGTTTTAACCAAGTTTCTGACAGGGTAAGGATGTTAGGAGAGTTTAGATAGATCCAAGCATGCAATACTGTGATTTTGTTAACAATGCTTTGGATATTTAGTGAAAATATAGTTAGAGATATAGATGGAAGAGAAAGAGATTGGGGTAGTGTGTGGGGGAGGGGATACTTGCTTGAGAGAGGTAGAGGACATAGGTCCTGGGTTGGGGTAGATGCCTCCATCCAGGAGTAGTGAATCAAGGAAACCAAGCAATGATGAGAGTAGATTAAGATTAATGGGGTTCTATGTGTTATAAAAGTGGAAAGAGATACATTAGGGTAAGTTTTTATTGTAAAGAGGTTGGAGAGAGAGATTAGAAATAGGTATGGGAAGATGAAAAATGTGGGGGGTTGATGAGTGAGTGGAAACTGTGAGGGAGGGTACGTGTTATTGTTGGAAAATGCAGAGATGCATAGTAAGATGTTGACAGTGATAGTAGTAGTAGGAGGGGGATAGCGATTTAAAGGGGTGACATAAGGAGGGAGTTATAAGGTGAATGTTTAAGTGTTGCAGTGAATTTGTTATATTTGAGAGGATAATGAGAAGAGTTCGTGAAAATTCTTTTAAAGAGGAGAAGTAAGTGATTAGCAAAGAAGGGCTAAGGCAGAGTGGTAAGGGGGATAGTACATAAGTAAGTCATTTAAGAGGAGAAAAAGGAAGTAGAATAGGAGGGGAAACAAAGATGGTTTAGTGGGGAGGGAGAGATAGGTTGGAGAGGAGGAGATAATTGGTGGGGTGTGAGAGATTGGCTAAGTGGGGTAGGAATGCAGAGAGTATAAATCTAATGAGTGTGCGGGTGGGTGGGAATGAGGGTAAGATAGGGGAGCAGAATAAGCCCGAGCACAGCGAGGGTGAATGGACCAGGTTGACCCAGCTGGGAGAATCACAAAGAAAAAATAATCGATAAGGTATGTCAGTGAGCAGGTATGTTGGAAAGACAGAAATCAGGGTGAATGGGGAAACAAGTTGAAGAGGTTAGGGCTGCAGAAGTAGGTAGAAGGTGTCGTGTTCCTGTACAAAAGAACATTTATAGTTAAATGTAATCACTGCCTTTACTTTGAGGGTAAGTGTAGCAGTTAGACTATTGGGCTATGTTGGATGTGCTAAAATATATTGAAATATAGCTGAATACTGAGTGTGGTTAACAACACCAACAGTAAAAAACAGCTACAGGAGTTTCAATAGTAGTAAAACTAGGTTATCGCAGTCAACACTGCCATCTAGTGGCAGACTACAACCTTTAAAATAAGTGGGGAGCAATAATAAAACTTAACATAGGTTCATAGGTGTGTACTAGGCTAACGGCCCTTGGGCCTTTACAAGCCTAGCCATAGGATTACCCTGGCATCGTGTCACCCAACCTTGGTTTCCAGTGCATCTGTTGAGTAGAGCTACTAGAGTTATCCTCAGAGTGAATTTTCTATTTCCCATCCACTCATCAAGATTTCTCTTGAAGAGGGTCAGTGAGGTGCTCTGCTTGACAGGTATGGGAAGTCTATTCCATAGCATTGGTAGTCTCTGAGTTATGAACCTGTCCCTCCAGTACGTTTTGTTGATTGTGGTAAGGAAGTTGAGGTCTCTGGAGTGTGTGGTGTGAAGGGATTGAGATTTCTTTAGATCTAGCATTTCTAACAGAGCTGGATCAGACATGGATTTGTAAGTTAAGCAGAGATTGCCTCTAAGTAGGTGATATGAAAGAGAGAATAGTTGGAGCTTTTTAAGTCTGTCCATATAGGACAAGTATTTAAGGTCTACGATCCTCTTTGTTAGGTACTTTTGTGGCCTGTCCAGTTGTTGCAGGTGTCTAGTGAGGTACATGCCAAATGGGGCATTGTACTTGATAATTGGCCTAATGAGGCCTAACGATCCTCTTTGTTAGGTACTTTTGTGGCCTGTCCAGTTGTTGCAGGTGTCTAGTGAGGTACATGCCAAATGGGGCATTGTACTTGATAATTGGCCTAATGAGGGAAGAGTAGAGGGAGACAATGACCTCTTTCTTCCTGGATGCAAAACCCTTAGTAATGAGATGTGCCACATAGAAGGACTTTCTGACCACAGTGGCAATGTGGTGATCAAAAGAGAGGTTGCTGTCAACCTGTGTTCCCATATCTCTTACAATGCCCTCTGCATTCAGTGGACTACCATTAATGTGGTAATTCATGGGAATCAGGTTTTTCCCAAAGGGGATAACAACACATGTTTTGACATTGAGCTTAAGGCCATGGTTCCGACACCAGTCATTGATCTCAGTGAGGCCATTCTGTAGGATGTCAACATCACTTGGGGAATTAATAATAGCTCCCAACTTGGAATTGTCTGTGAACTTTGTCAGCCAGAGTCCCTTCACATTGGCCGGGACTTCAAAGAAGTAGATACCAAACAGGAGAGGATCCAGGACCGAACCCTGTGGGACTTCACTCGTGACTGGTCGGCAGTCTGACTTGGAGTCAGCTACTTTCACACTGTGGGTTCTATCTGTGAGCCAGTTTGCAACCCACCTAGTGATATAGGGGCTGATGCATAGCTTAGTTAGTTTTTCTATGATTCCTGAGTGAGGAATGGTATCAAAGGCCTTGGCCAGATCAAGGTAGGCTGTATGAACCACCTTGCCTTCATCCACAGCTCTGGTGACTGACTCAAAGAATTTGATCATGTTGAGCAGACATGATCTACCCTTCACAAAACCAAACTGTGTGCGATCCAGAGTTTGGAGATTCCCTATATCCTTGTTTATTAGGTCCATGATGATGTGTTTCATAGCTTTGCATATCAGACTCATCAGGCTAATGAGGCGATAGTTCCCAGGGTTTGTAGTCGCTCCTCCTTTGTGGAGAGGGATGACTGTAGCAGTGCGCCATTTGGTAGGGATAAAGCCTGAGATGAGGCTGTGATTGACAGGACACACAGGTGAGGTGCCAGTTCACTCTGTAGTTCATGTAGAACACAGCCAAGTCCCATAGAAGCTGTATTCTTGGCCTTGTACAGTGCTGTTTTAACCTGTGCTGCAGTAATACTGGGTGCCTTGCAATCTACTGGTATTGTGATTGGTCCTTTGTGGGGGGGGGTAATGTTGGCACTAATTCTGTCGGCCAGTATATTGGCAATATCTGTTGGCTCTATATAGGAGGTACCATTGTGCAGTAGCTCAGAGCAAATCTGGGTATTGCCGTGGAGATTCTTTACATAACAATAGAAGGCATTGTGGTTGTCTTTACTGTCTGCTGCAATTCTGTTTTCATAGCTAGCTTTAGAGGATTTGATGAGGGATCTCAACTTTTTGTTGAGGCTGATAAGGGAGTTTTTCCAGTCTTGGGACTTCACCTTATTCCGCATCAGTTTCCTCCTTCTGTTGTAGAGTTTTTTTATGGCAGGGGACCACCAGATTAGCTTCCTTTTTTTGGAGGATCGCATCTTGGTTCTGTTGGGTATGCTGAGATCCATGCATTTGTGTACGTGTTCGTACAGTGCATTGGTGTATGATTCAGCAGTCATGCAACTATTCTCCATTTGCATGGGTGATGTGAAGTTAGTCACCTCTGTTTTTAGGAGCCCAAAGTTAGCTTTGGAGAAGTTTTTCATGGTGGTTACCTTTGCGGGGTGGGGGATGTGGATTTCCAAGGTGATTAGTTTGTGGTCGGATCTAACCAGGGAGGAGATGACTACTGGTGTAGAGCAATGGTCACCCATGTTAGTAATGACCAGGTCATGGATGTTGCTACTTCCAGTGGGGGTAAGAACGAGCTGGTCCAGGGCATTGGAATTAATGAACTCCAGGAAATATTGGACAAGTGTATTTAGTTTTCCTGGTTAATGGAGGGGTAGTTGAAGTTGCCTAGTATGGGAGAGTTGGGTTGGGCTCTAATATTCTCCAGGGCACTTAGTAACGTGGAGTGTGAGTCTTGGGATATGGTTGGGGACCGATAGCAGGCTACAGCCTGAATCGCTGTCTTACCCATTGTTAGCTGCACCTGAAGTATCTCTGATGCATTATGTTGGGCTACCAGTCTGGTGGTGTGCGCATCCTTTATGAATATGGAAACACCACCGCCTTTGGAGCTTCGGTCCAAGTTCTGGGACCGAAAAGTGTGGAATGAGTTATAGCCTGGTAGTGTAGGGGTGCTTTCTGCTGCCTTGAACCAGTTCTCTGTTACAACACAAAAATTTGATGTTCTCCATTTTAAGGAGTGCTTCAAGTGAGTGCATTTTGAGATTTAGACTTCTAGAGTTGAGCATCGTGACCCTCAGACTGCATTTGTTTGTAGCTGTTATGGTGGTAATTTGGTCTTTGGAACACCACCTAAACAAGCACTATAGGGATGGCAAGAGCCTTGGCCAGTATCTGGAAGCCCAGAGGTGACAGATGCAGGCCATCTCTGGCAAAGCCTCAAGGTCTGTCAACCATGTCATCACCAGGTAAACAGATACTGGATCCCCATAGAGTGACACCAGAAACCTAGCCAGTTGTTGAAATCAATCATTTTCTGCTTGTACTGTGGTATCTTTCTGGGTGATGGTAGGATACTGCTTAGGGCTAGGATCATACCCACCTGGGCTACATAATCCGAGAGCTCCTCCATGTCTCTTTTCATGTAGTACAGGGAGGTACATCTTAGGTCATTCACACCCACATGTACGATGACTGAGTCATATCTGTAACTGTTGTTGAGGGATCTGAGTGTGTGCATTATGTGGCAGATCCTGGCACCTGACAGGAAGCCGACTGTTACTTTCTCCTTATTCAACCTATTGAGTGGGACATCAGTGTGACTCACTATCGAGTCACCTGTGACTAGTGTGTTGGGCATGCTGTTTTGCCTTAGGGGCTTTGGCTGAATGGCACACTGTTTAAGAGAGTTATGTGTCTCTTGATTAGTGTTGTGTTGTGGACAAGTGCATTTCTGCCGTGTAGGTCTCTGCTGTTTGGGTAGATTTTTATTGAGAGCCTCCATGAAAGTGGGTGTGTGGTTTGTGTTTTTATGTGAAGGCAGTTCTGGTGTGTGTTCTGGATGGCTATGTGTTCCATGTGGTGTGGGGCAAGTGTTGATATTCTCCTCTTGACCAGCTGTTCTGGTCTTAGCTGGAGAGTGTGTGGTTTCCAATTTGAATATAAAAGCGCATCTCTAGCAAGTCTGAGTGTTGGGAGGTAAGAGGAGAGGTTTGTTGGTGTACATGAGGCAGTTGCTACATTGCCTTAGGATGCCCTAGTTCACCAGGTTAATAGGAGAAAACACAGCAAACTGACCTTTAGACATGACTGGAGGGGTGGGGATTAATAATAAGTACTGGAGCTGTTTCCTTGTAGAATGTTTAGTGCTGATAACCCTTTTGTATGCTACAATAATTGCTACAAGAAGCCTGGTAAAGTGTTAGACTAATAAGCTTGTAAAAGTGCAGATCTAAGGGAAAATTTGAGGAGCAGACTTTGGCACTGCTCAGAAGCTTACAAACAGTCCTGGATACAACAAATTTGTATCTGGACTAAACTAGTTACAGGAAAGGTGGGAAAAGTGCAAACACAGACTTTTAGACCAGAAAGTTGAAAGAGATGGAAAACTGCTCAAATGCCCAATAAACTATAATTTCTGGGCCAGAGACCACTCCTCTTGTGGTAGATGGCTACCTAGTGCTTACCACTCCCAATGACAATCTAGAAGGCTTCCCTCTGACACAGAAAGTCTTGGGGGTCTCAGAAGCTTACAAACAGTCCTGGATACAGCAAATATGTATCTGGACTAGACTAGTTATAGGAAAGTTGGGAAACAAGCGCAAATGTGGGCTTTTAAATCAGAAAGTTGAAAGAGATAGAAAAAATTGCCCAAACGGTTAATGAATTACAATTGCTGGGCCAGAATCCACTCCTCTTGTGGTAGATAGGCTATCTAGTGCTTACCTCTCTCACTGATAAGCTAGAAGGCTTCCCTACAACACAGAAAGGCTTGGGGGGGTTCAGAAGCTTACAAACAGTCCTGGATACAGCAAATCTATATCTGGACAAGACTCGTTACAGGAAAGGTGGGAAACAAGTGCTAATGCAGGCTTTTAAACAGAAAGTTGAAAGAGATCGAAAAACTGCCCAAACGGCCAATAAACTACAATTTCTGGGCCAGAAACCACTCTTGTGGTAGATAAGCTACTAAGTGCTTACCACTCTCACTGATAAGCTAGAAGGCTTTCCTCCAACACAGAAAGGCTTGGAGGGATCAGAAGCTTACAAACAGTCCTGGATACAGCAAATCTGTATCTGGACTGGACTAGTTACAGGAAAGGCAGGAAACAAGCTTAGAATTTTTTTTTGCAATTAAATTAACAAATGACTAAAAAGAAGTGCAGAAGGCAGTAAATTAGGAGGCTACTAACAAGCAGTAATAAGTGCAGAGTAAGAGCGACTGAACAGATGAGAGCACACAGAACAGCAAACTAAGACAGTTACAGTAAGAACAGCTGAATAAAGAATATTTTTTGAGGGGGGAACAGAGCAGGATTAAGAGGCTACAGGGGTTGTCCTTCCCAATTGCTCTCTTTGTACACAGTAAATAAAGCTGAAGAGATGGGGCTAGTAGGAGTGTCTGAAATCAAAATATAATCTCACTGTACTCAGTTGAGTGAGCAAATGAGATGGGCCCAGGAGTGTCCAAACACAAATTTACAAGAGGGGCGTGCAATTTCTAAGCCACCAAGATTAACACCACAACAAGAACAGGGAGGGGAGGTGGGGAACCAACTGCAGAGACATAGAGAGATCACAATATTCAGATCAATTAATATTCAGTGAAAAAAATTAAATGCAGTACTATATGAAAAAGGTGCAGGCAAAATTGTATTTAATTTAGCTTACACATCCAGTTGATTGCAGGTATAGCTTAGCCACCAACAGCTCAGATATTTAGCAGAAATAACACAAGATGTAACACTTAAAAAAGATGAGCTGGCAAGAGAAAGCAGAAAACAGAAGCAGGCTGGGGAGGGACTGGCGTGTGTGCAAACCTTTCCAATACAATAATTAGCAGTACAGTAGGCAAAACACCTACGCTATTTTAAATGAAGCTAGTGTCTGCTTCAAATTTCACACTCTCCAAGGGGCCAGGCTCCACAGGTGGTGGTATAGAGGATGTTATAGGATATGCAGAGTACCATTTCAGGCCGAATATAATGCTGAAGAGACAAAAAATTAAGAAACAAAGGTTAGAGAAACAGTTCTGTTAGTAAAGTAACAGAGTCAGAAGGGGGAAAAAGTCAACTGGAGTAAGTAAAAACTGGAAAAGGGGAGCTAGGTGGGGATAGAGGTGTAGAATGGGTAAAGCAGCAAGGTAAGAGAGTGGAAATGAGTGCTCAGAAATTAGGATATGGAGGGGAGGAATAGATACAGAATGAGGGAGGACAGTTCAAGGTAGGAGCTTAGAAGACAGTGATAATAACAAAACACTTTACTTTTACTATACAGGGCAATGCAGAGTATTGGTGACTAGGCTAACAATAAAGAGCCATGAGCGTCCCATCAATAAAATAAAATATCTACTCCAACAGCTTGCTTTCTGCTATTTCATAATAGTGGCAGTACACTAAACACCGAAAGTGTGATAAGAGACTTAGGGACACAGGTGGGCAGTGGTGTCACCTTCGATAACCGTATCGCCACAACAGTCAGGAAATCCTTCTGTGTGGCACACTTCATCACTAAGGACTTTTCATCCAGAAAAAAGGAGGTCATTGTCCCACTGTGCTCATCCCTCATTAGACCCATTATAGAATACAACTCCCCGTTTGGTATGTACCTCTCAAGACATCTGCAACAACTGGAAAGGCCGCAGAAATACCTCACTAAAAGAATCACAGGCCTAAAGCAGATGCCCTATGCTGACCACCTTAAAAAATTCCAGCTATACTCTGTCGCATATCGTCTACTCAGAGGTGATCTCTGCTTAACATACAAGGCCATGTCAAACCCAGAGCTGTTGGACATGCTACACTTAAAGAAATCCCAATCCCTCAGAACCACATGCTCCAGGGATCTAAACCTTGTCATCACAATAAACAAAACATGCTGGAGGGATAGGTTCCTGTCCCAAAGACTCCCCAGACTCTGGAATAGATTGCCCATACATGTCAAGCAGAGCGCCTCTTTGGCCCTCTTCAAAAGGAACCTTGACGATTGGGTGGGAAAAAGGAAAATTCACCCCAGGGATCACGTCAGTCGCCCTGCTAGACAGGGGTCCAGGGAAGTAAATAGTGTGGGAAGAAATAGCCAGGGAATTGTTATGGCTAGGCTTGTATAGGCCCTAGGGCTGATAGCCTAGTACCAACCTATGAACCTATAAGGCCATGTCTAACCCGGAATTGATGGACATGCTCCACCTCAAGAAAGCCAAATCCATTAGAGCTACACGCTCCATGGATTTAAACCTCAGCACAATAATAAATAGGACATGCTGGAGGGATAGATTCATATCCCAGTGGATTCCCTCACTCTGGAATAGAATTCCGGTTCATGTTAGGCAGACACCCTCGCTGACCCTCTTCAACAGAAATCTTGATGAGAGGATGGGAAATCGTAAAATTACTCCTGGGATCAATTCTATGGCCCTGCTGGACAGAGTTTCAAGAATCTAGTCTAAAAGGGTGGCGAAAGCCAACACATTCTGGCTAGGCTTATAAATGCCCTAGGGCAGATAGCCTAGTACGTACCTATGAACCTATGAGCGGGCTGCGAGCCAGCAAGTCCATGCTGCTAGGCTACAAAGGCTGCATCGCGAGGCAGGTTAGTAATAATTTTGCATGTACTGTCATAAATAAATATGCTAGTTCTAGAAAGTGTACCAGTATAAAAATGTATTGTGCATGGGATGTACTGAATAAACTAGACAATATGGGAGGAAACTGTCATATAGGTTGTATGTAAATAAAGGTGTAATAACTTGTGAATAAAAGTATAACCCCTGGAGTGCTTGTGTACATTCTGCTTTCATATGTTGTTGTAGTGTTGTATTCTATAAATGGTACTGTTGTATAAAGCAGTGTTACCCACACTGTTGAACGCAGATAAAATGTGTAGGAAGTTCAGTTTAACAATGTTGGAAGTCCCAAGAGGTCAGTCATATTGTACAACTAAGAGAGACTTAGACAGAAAACACTGAAATACTTCACACCAATTTCCTGATAGCACAGTGTACTGTGACATCATCTGTAATATTTTTACTACACATAGCAGGGGTTTGAATCCCGGGAGTGGTAGTATGTTGTATGCATAATCATATCCCACAACTATACAGGGTTTGTGAGAATGTTCAGATAGAAAGCTGTATGCATAATTAGACCCAACAACTGTACGGAATTTGCTAGAATGTTCAAATAGTAAGCTGCAAGCATAATCATAACCATCAACTGTACAGACTGTGGCAGAATGTTCAGGTAGTAAGCTGTATGCATAGTCATACCCCTCAACTGTTCTGACCTGTCCAGCATGTCCAGATATGTGGCCCAAATCTGCTGCCCAGTAACCTGTTCCCCTGACAAATCAGTGTGATGATCCAAGAAATGCAGGCAGCTTTTACTGACATATAACTGATAGTCAGACCTGTACATAGTCAGAGAATGTATATGAAAACAAACTTGTCATACTAGCATCTTATCCAAAGTGTATGACAGCAATTCTCAAAATAAGTCACATTAACACCAGCATCCTGTCAAGCTGTGACCAGAGTGTGTGCAATGACAGATTGTTAGGTATGTGTATAACATCAACATAGAATCTGGGAGTATGTGTAGGAATTGTCCAGTAGTGTTAAAGATTTTCTCCACAGCTATAACAGGTATGAGGTGTAGACTGTAGTTACAACACAGTTCACTCATATACTTGTTTACAAGCATGGAATCTGGGAGTATGTGTAGAATCTGTCAGGTGGTGTTAACAAAGATTTTCTCCACAGCTATAACAGGTAAGAGGTGTAGACTATATGGAGGACTCAGTCCACGTAGATACTAATCTACAAACATACAACTGTACGTAAGGACATTGGGTAGTGTAATAATACATGTAAGGGACAGATCACTGCAGTGACTAAAAAAGTTGTGAAAACTACAGGGATATATAAGTTGTTAATTGACCTCTCTCTCTCTCCCCCACCATATGTGCAACAATATCCTAATACACACCTCAATGGGTACGTGTACACTCCAAACTTTTGTTGGGCCATCTGTCCTATTGATTTATAAATATTCACATTTGGTTCTATGCATGTGCCATGTTAAAATACTTCCATACTGGTGGCCTGTTGCCATCAATGACACCTGCATGCTGTTGTAATGGCCACTGTTGTCCCATATATGCATGTGTTCTGCTCGCTCTGCAACTGTTGTAAATCTGGTGCCTTGGGTTAATGGGAATACCTGTGCATGCGGTTATAACTAATCCTGAATGCTGTTGACTATTACTAACTGATATCTGTCTTAAAACTGCAATACCATAGCTCGTATGGGAAGGCCGGTCCCAGCGGACCCACCTATCCCACCTCAGCTGGCCATGGTACCAAGCACCAGTACGTCTGGGACCCAGCCTGGGACATCCTCCTACATTAGCCCTGCACGACCTTTGGGTGGAAATCCCACAGGGGATGGGGTTCAGCCCCCCCTGGGAGCAGGGGCGGAGAGGTATCTGTCATCCGCCGTCAAGTCCGGGTCATGGTGCGTAGTGAGCTTGACAAAAAAATTCGAGACAAGCGATGCCAGCTTGAGGGCTGCATGGCACAATTAGAGGGTGAGCCTGCCCCTCCTACCCAGCCCCCAGCACAGCCACCTTTGGGGCTGTGAAGGTGCAGTGGGGACTGCCCATTGGTGCGGACCTCAGTCCCACTGTTTCCATTTGGGGGTTCATGGGCTTGCGACTTTTAAACAACCCTCCCCATCCAAGGTGTTTACCCCCCACATGTCTCATATACTGCCCCTGTATGCGTCTTGTTTGTCTTGTCTGTTAACCTATGCAACCTTCCACCTCAAATATACCTACTACCCCCCCAACATCCCACTTTCACCTGAAAAAAAAAAGGGCAATCTGTTCCAACAAAAATATCCCCCCCCCCCCCCCATATATAGCTATCCACTTCACACACATGTCCAATGGACACATGTATTCTGGTCTAATTGGCATCACAATGAATTATTGTTGTCCTCACCCCTACCCAGGGGTTTGAGTGTCCAAATCTACCTCCAAATTCAGTGTATATGCACAGCTGTTGCTGTAGAAGAAATGGGCAGCTATGGACCTTCCTGCACATCCCTGGCTATCTTCCCTACTGTCTTTCCCGCTTTGTGCCCCTTTTTTAACCACTTTCCTATCAACCACTGTTTCTTTTCTTTTAATGAAATTAGCACAGGGGTAAGCGGGAGTAAGCACATTTAAGTAGCAGTAAGCGGGATTAAGTCTGTTTGCATGGGGGTAAGCTATGCCTACACAGATTAAGCAATTTAGAAGGTGAGTGTAAGAAACTGTTACCGGAAGTTAGCAGTGCCTACCTCCAAGCAAACAGATGCAAACCTGCTTACAGCTGCTTTGAAATGCCTTAATCACTCTGTATCCAATGGCCTGTGTTCTGCCCAGCATCAAAATAAACAGCCTCTGCAAGGCTCGAACCCAGGAACCTGCACACAATACACAAAGTGCTTTACCAGTAAGCCATCCCACACATACAAAAATCTGATGTTTTCAGAAATATAACATCCAGCCCAGTCATGCAACAGTACAGAGAATGTATACAAACATGTAGATGTATGTGTGTTTGTAAATATATTACTATCTAAACAGATATAACATATATATATATGCAAATATATATATATATATATATATATATATATATATATTTAGAAATATATACATATATAAATATATATGAACATGTATACATGCAAATACCTACATCTACAAATATATATGTCAATACCTATATGTCTACATATACACAGCAAGTTACATATATGTATGCAGATATATATCTCTGTAGGTATATATGGACATAGTTCTAAATATTTAAGCAAATATATATACCTCTATAGGTATATATGGCCATACATCTGTAGATAGCAATTGTAGATTAACAGAAACATATATGTCCACATGCACTGTTAATGGGGTTGAGAGGCCTCAAACAATATATGTCTTGTACGAATTGGCATACCCCCCCCCCCACAGCCAAACACTTCCACCCTGCAATACACTACCAAGTGTTGCAGATCCCATAACCAGGACCTGACACGACATGAGCACATGATGTTAACAGTACTACATCCCACCTTTATGATGTCAGGCTGGTATTCATAACATGTCATGCAGTACAGTCTGGCTCACATAGGATATGTAACATTTGGAAGCTATCAACATCGCCAGGATACATATATACAGTCACATATATGCAGATACAGATACACACACACACACACACACACATATATGTATATATATATATATATATATATATATATATATATATATATATATATATATATCTATACACATATATATTCATATATATACATATATATTTATATATATATATATATATATATATATATATATATATACACATACATGTGGCTACACATACACACGCAGAGATATGCACAGTAAGATACTTATGTAGTAGGTGCACACAATATGGAACACCCACTATGCCTACAGTTAACACCCTATCAACTGGACACTGGATGACCCACCCATACAAATGACTTTCGTTGCCTGCAAGATATACCCACAGAGAGGTCATAGGATAAACACCACTCACAGGTTTGCAGAAATGTAATATCTTTATATGTGCACTATTACAGAATTACATGCCATGTCATATAGCTGTTCAGACACTGACACCCATATCAACAGGGTAATGCAACTCTGAAACAGTTATACTAATACAGTAGTCTGGAAAGGTCCACAACTGTTGCTGTCCAGGCCAAGCCCTTCAAATCGTACATTAGTAAAGACAGACTGGGCCACAGGATACCACACAATCAACACTAAGTGATGCAGGTGTATAGTCCAGCAGCCTCTATCTACACTCTGTACACAATCGCTAGGTGGTAAAGACTTCAGTTGACCAAATGGAATGTAACTGTTGCATAACAGGGCATAACTGCCACCATCACAGGCACACTGGCAACAGAACAGTCTGTATGGCAGGAGGCAGTAGGCCTGCAATAACCACTTTATGTAAGTAATGTCAAGATAGGTGACATGTATGGTACTGTGCATCCTGATATCTTAGGGCAGCTCACCCCTGATACCCCACATGTTGTAACAGCCAAGGTTATGTATGGTGCATCCCCCTAGACTCAATAATAAAGGGCCATATACCACTGTTACATACACCGGCCTCTGGAGTGCATATGGGCACACATGTATTGTGTAGGTGAAGCCCACACATATATGGCCCCAGCCCCACTGCATATGTGGGGAATACAACAGCAGTGGACTGCTGGCAGGCATGGCAGCATGGTATATGTATATGGGCATATGTATCTCTATCTGTATATGTGTAGACATATACTGCTCTGTATATGTATATATCTGGGTGTGTATATGCATATCTATGTACATATACACACCCATCTATATATTTCGATATGTACATGTGTATTTATCTATATAGATATCTGGATAATCATATGTACATATATATTCACCATATGTTTTGAACATGGAGTGTAGCCCTACCTCAGCCCCTATAGTCCCACCTTCATAGTGTAAGGGGATGTCAGGCATGTATAGCAGGTATATTAGCAGACTATTGCTACTGTAATAGGGATGGTCTTCACAGACATGGTGTGTGTGGGAGGTTGGATCTGCTTTTCACACATGTGCCACTGGCTACTAACAGACATCCTAAGGACATTATAGTACAGTACCGCTGCAAGCATGTAATGCTCCTGTGGACTACAGCAGAGATATTGGCCAATAGATGTGGACATTCTGACACACTCTGTATAGTCCAGAGGTATACACAGAACCCCTTAGTGCAGAACATGTGGACCAAGCCTGACAATATGGATGTTAACAGCCATTTAGATGGGTATAACACATAACGACTGGTATACATTCACCCCCATAGGTTATGCATTCACACACCTCTGTCTGTCCTGACACATAATAAGTGCTGGTACAGAGGTGCTATGGCCACATAATACCCACTAGATTTTGACATACATCTGTACAGAATCCCACCGCTCTGTCTGACATACATGACAGTTAAGGGAGGCCCAACAGCTGTAAATCTGGAAAGTATCTGGACATAACACCTCGCTGGGTAAGTACACTAAGATGCTAGGCATGTAACAAAGCACTGTGCAGGCTACAGGCAGACTGGTTCAACACTGACCTACATCTCCTACGGGAGAATGCACATATACCTGCATATATAGCAGGCTCTACAGGCATGTCACAGCACAGGTTAAGATAAACCTGTGTGAAATTGCAAAACCACAACCAATGTGAACACTGCCACAGCCACATATGGAAAGCTAGCATAATATTACAGTATATGGACTATCTGTTCAACACCATCCTCATATGTGCCACTCACACACTAACCCTACATATACTGGGCCACTACACAGTGTGGTCTGATTCCCATCTGTGGTATGGGACATGTGTGTGTATGGCCCTACAAACATGTAAGCCAATATGATAACATAAAGCGAAGCAGCACGTAACATCAGATAGGACGGGACCTAAGATGATGACATTTACCACAGTCTGTACACAGGCTAAGGTACATATTAATAATACACACATTGTCGGCGTTCACCATAAGTACACAGACCTCACTACTGTACAAACAACCACAGAATGTCCAGGTCATGTCATCAAATATAACCCCTACTGTATATAACATGTGTAGCAGTCTGATATCTGACTGGCTTGTTATCAGATATGATGACGCTAATGATGGTGTACAGCACATATGCACCTCATAATGCATGACATATGTACAAAGGTTGACAGAATTGTGGCTGGAAGCACATACACAGAGCGAACATTGAGATGTTGCTGTGATAACCTCATACATTTACTGTTCTAACTGGGTTTGTTGCAACATATGTCCTATGAAGGATATGAGGTCAGTAACTGTCACGATTTTCACCATCTAAAGACTGCAATCCTCACACTACCTTCTGCAGTTCACAGATAGATGCTCTGTGGGTAACACATGAAACCAAAGGCACAACACACTGCCCAGTCTGCAGATGACCCTACAGATGGGGATTCCTCATAAACATAGAACTGACATGGCAGGTATTAAAACATGTAGGACAGCCATATCCACACACACACTGTTAAACCAACATTACTCCAAATGCAGTATAGCAGCACTTACAGTCTATAGTCAGGTCAGACACATCCCCCCTCCTGTGTGTTGCCCTGTTTCCACAGTGTATGTTGTTAGAGATAAATCTCCAAGCCATCTGAGATGCTGTTTGCCAAACAACAGATCTAGTTCCTACTCACA
This sequence comes from Protopterus annectens, assembly GCF_019279795.1. NCBI lineage: Eukaryota > Metazoa > Chordata > Ceratodontiformes > Protopteridae > Protopterus > Protopterus annectens. Next base: position 862,607,695 of record NC_056732.1, on the reverse strand, counting down.
GTGAACGAAAAGGCCCAACACCAACATGATGCTCCTAGATATTGGAGTGTGTTTCCATGTAATTGGCCATGGGAATGTTACCACAGCTGTTCCACATGCAATCAGCTAGGGGAGGGCTGCATTTCATGCAGAGGTCATCAGCTGATCCTGAGCATCACTTAAAATGCACATGCTGCTGCCTAAGAAAAGCAGATGTAGGTCTCCACATCCACCTGTGAAGGAGTGAAAGAGGCAGACAGAGGCATTGACAAGTCAGGAAGGGGATGGGAGAGTAAAACCTAAGAATGTTTGTGTCACATGCCTACCATCACAGGGTATCAAACCCCTGACAACTATCTAGTGCTATCACAGTCCTATGTAGTTTTTGGATGCACCACATAGGTTACCTGCTGTGGAGTCTTCAGAACATATATGTGATGGTGAGTGACATCTGCAACAGGGATATGGTAGCTATATGGTAGGTGAAGTATACGTGCCTGTCTGCATGAACAGGTAGCAGCGTCAACACAGCCACACTCTCACAGGGACACACACACATTGACACACTTGGCAGGGCCAGGGATACAGTTCATCACTAGTGAGATTGCACAACACATTACATGCAGGTATCACATGCACCACATGGGTCATACGGAGGTTATATGGGCAAAAGGTATGGGGAGGTGTCTGGCTTCAGACAGCATGCTTCAGTATGCCACTAGGGGTTATAGTGAGTGTGGATGTGATCATACGCATCATACAACACACACACACACACACACAAACATACAAGGTGCCAGTACTGACATGTATGGATATGTGGTGGTCAACTGTGCCAGACAGCTATACAAGGCAAGGTGATTGCTATACCTTGACATCAGGCCACATGACAATGGTCTGCATTGTGGCTCAGGGCTGTGGTTTCTGAATTTTCCCACACAGGTGGGTATTGTATCCAACATCCAGTCACCTGGGTGACTATTGCGTGTGGCCAATGCTGTGCATCACTTGCCATGTATGTGTTCCTTAGTCCATGACATGGACAGTGTCTGGGATATGCACACCTCCCACATGCATATACAGTGACATGTGGAACCGTACCTGGGGTGTCGGGCCCATGTTGTGTGCACAGATTATCATCAGATGTGCCATTCTTGGACACCTGTGGCAGGAACTGGTAATGGAGAACAGGTTACCCCTGCACCTACATTGATAGCATGCTAATGACATTCCCTGGTGTCAGTGGCATCTGTCCATGCATGGCATGTTTTCAGGCATGGTATGTCCTTTGTGGGTCACATGTGCTGGCAAGACAGGTGTTGCAGGTGTCCAGTGGGGAACATGGGGAAGGTGCACTGTCTGCATGTATGTGCCTATTGGACAGATGGACATGGTGTCATGCCCTCTGTAGGCCACTGCATTCACTCCATGGCTACTATAAGTTGCCAATATGCAGTGTTCTACACACATATTGGCTGTGGCCTCAGCATGTGTGTGTGTGTGTTTGTGTGTGAGACATGGGTTGAAAGTGTGTTCTGGTAATACTGGGATTGCCTGGCCTTGATGTCACATGTATGGGTACGGATTTTCACCCCAGCCTCTCGGCTATTTCACATCTGTTATCCCTGTACAGTGGACATTGTGATATATACTAGGGCTGCCATATAAGAAATTTGCAAAACCCACTTCACATTGGGGCCAGGTGTCACACACTCGCACCCACCTCCACACAGGATATGAGTTACAAACACACACCTGTCATGTCTGGGAGTAGAACTCTTAATTAACTAGCTTATTACACTACAGCCCTACGGAGTTATAGCACATGCCATGGAGATTACTGGAGTACTCCTTCCCCAAAGGTGTATATCACATTGGCTGACATCAGCAGGATAGACAAAGTAGGGCATTTGACATGAACTGAGTGTGACTAGCCTAAAATGCATTGCTCCCTATACAGACATTGGAACACACAAAAAAAAAAAATCCAAAACTGACATGTGTGGGTATAGTACCCCTAACAGAGGTCAATATCACACTGCAGCATGGAGCTGTTATAGGACACACCATGGGGATTACTGGTGAACACCTTCCCCAAAGGTGTATATCACACTGGCTGACATCAGCAGGATTGGCAAAGTAGGGCATTTGACCTGTACTGAGTGTGTCTAGCCTCTAATGCACTGCTCTCTACACAGATATTGAAACACACACAAAACATCCAGGACTGCCATGGGTGGGAAAAGAATGCTACTAGAGTTCTAAATCATACTACAGCAGTTACAGGACATGCTAAGAAGATTACTGGGCTACAATCTTTCCAGAGGTGTATTTCTAGGTAGATAACATCAGCAGCCCTACCAAAGTAGAGCATTTAACTTGTAGGGGATGTGCCTACCCTAAAAGCATTGCTTTCTGCACAGACAGAGTCAGACAGACACACAAACACGCACACAGTTGCGAAGGCTGGGGCTAGAACTCCTACCTAACTAGTTTATCACACTACAGCAGTACACAGCTATGGCATGCGCTACGGAGATTACTGAGTTACAACCTTCCCAGAGATGCATTTCTAGGTGGATGACATCAGCAGCCTTACCAAAGTAGAGCATTTAACTTGTAGGGGGTGTGCCTACCCTAAAAAGCATTGTCTTCTACACAAAGAGTCAGACAAACACACAGTTGCCAAGGCTGGGGCTAGAACTCTTACCTAGCTAGTTTATCACACTACAGCAATGCATAGTTACGGCATGCCCTACGGAGATTACTGGGATACAACCTTCCCAAAGATGTTTTTCTAGGTGGATGACATCAGCCTTACCAAAGTAGAGCAATTAACTTGTAGGAGGTGTGTCTACCCTAAATAGCATTGTCTTTTACACAGACATACACACAATCACTTGCCATGTCTGGGATTAGAACACTTACCTTATTACTTTATCACACTACAGCAGTACGCAGTTACAGGATGCGCTATGGAGAATACTGGGCCACAACCTTCCTAGGGATGTATTTCTAGGTGGATGACATCAGCAGCCTTACCAAAGTAGAGCATTTAACTTGTAGGGTGTGTGCATACCCTAAAAAGCATTGCCTTCTACACAGGCAGACACACAGTTGCCCAGGCTGGGGCTAAAACTCCTACCTAATTAGTTTATCACACTACAGCAGTACACAGTTATGGCACACGCTGCAGAGATTACTGGGATACAACTCTCCCAAAGGTGTATTTCAGAGTGGATGACCTCAGCAGGCTTGTCATAGTGGGGCTATGGGGAGGGCAGTGTGTGTGCATGGGCCATAACCCATTCATCTAGGGGTTGACATGCCACATGCAGGCACAACCTGGGTCATATTTCACAGATACGTGTATATAGCTGCTAGATGACTACTTCCTTGAACAGTCATGTTGCACAGCTGGCACATGTACCACATACTCTGTAATTCTGACAGATACCGGTGGCTAGTATCTGCAGTGAGTGACATCTGATCCTCATGTGGTTGTGGCCCTTTGCCTGTGTGCTGGGTGGGACGGGTCTGCGTTGCTTCTTGTCACAGTCACCCTCTTCCACACATCTATGTATGTTTACCTTTAGCTTATTATAGTGTGTTGTCCTTACATATATGCCTGTATTCCTATCCACTGTGTATGCAAAGCATGAGTGGTGCATACTGAGGAGTGTCTGCACTAACATCTGCTGCTGCCAGATATGTCTGGGCCACTGGTGTTTGCAGACATAGCCTTCATGTGTTTAAGTGTGTGAGCATGCCCAGTATGACCTTCCAGTATGTTGCTGACTGACATTGCCTTCATTTCTCTAAGTGTGTGGGCATGCCCAGCATGGCCGTCTGTACTGAATGTGTGGGCCGAGTCCAGGTCATTTGTACCGCAGTGCTGACCTTTGTGTTGTACACCTACAGGTAGCATGCTGTCTCTGCAGGGTATCCGTCGATCATTTGGCATGGACTGTTATTACATTTCTGCATTTCTACATTTCTGTATTTCTGTGTAGGATGGGGGGGGGCACACCTGACTATTTCGACATGTCTACACAGGATTGGGAGGGGGGCATACCTGACTATTACTACATTTCTACATAGGATGGGGGGCACACCTGACTGTTACTATATTTCTACGAAAGATGGGGGGGCATACATGTCTATGTCTACATTTCTACACATGATTTGGGGGGGCACCCCTGACTGTGACTACATTTCTACTTAGGATGTGGGGCACACCTGACACTTGTACACATTTGCTAGGACTTTACTGGTATGTCGGGTACTCCATTTCAGTCTGATGTCTTACCTATCATACTGACTAGAGGCATACCAGTGTACTACAGATCTTAGCTTTTAATTATCTACATATTAGTTTCTGACTTCCTGCCATTCAGAACTGACATCCCACTGACTGACCTGCTGTAATCTGTCTGCGTAGGCCTGGGGGAGGTTACCCATAGGCCTCATTCAGAGGCCATATTACTGCCTTTGTTTGTGTTTGTCTACACCTGTCCTGCTGGTTGTGACTATTGTTGGGTATGTGACCCCCCCCCCCCGACTGGCATGTGTCAGTCAATTACCTTGTGGGTGTGCCAGTACTGAGGGTGGTGCTGCAGGGCTGCCTATGTCGGATGCACATAGTACACTCCCTACACATGGTTAGACACAAGTACTGTAATGTTTGGCATCCCTTTTACTCTATATGAGAGTCAGAGAGAGGTGTTATTCCCTGGGTCCCTCCTGTGTCAGTGTATGCACTATGCGTTGCCTCTTTGCCAAGGCCAGGGCATACTGGGCACACCTCCTTCTGCCTATTGGGGCAGGCTCAGGTTGTTCCTCCTCTGAGACACTCTGTGCCTGTGCAGGCCTTGGCAAAGGTGGGGGGCTGTGTGGCCCTGCCCCATGCTGTTCCTTCTGCAGCTGTTTCTGCAGAATCATATTGTGTAGCATGGCACATACAAGGACAATCTGGGTACATGTAGCTGGTGAGTACTGCATGGCTTCACCGGATGTGTCCAGGCACTGAAACCGTGGCTTGAGCATCCCAAACACATGCTCTATTATAATTCTGGTCTGCGCATGTACCTCATTATGGAATTCTTGTTCGGGTGTGTGTGCATTTCTGATGGGTGTCATCAGCCATGGCTCCAGTGACTATCCAGCATCCCCAACTAGGTGACCATCAGGATGTCCCCATTCGCAAATGTCTGGTACAGCTGCGTCAGATGCTAGATGTGGGAATTGTGATAGCTTCCAGGGCAGCCAGCACACACATTCATTATTATGCCCTGGGCATCACACATGACCTGGCGTTTAATGGAGGGGAAGCCTTTGCAGTTGATGTAGACCCTTCCCTGCTCACTGGGTGGTGCTTTGATGCATATGTGCATGCAGTCTATAGCACCCACTACCTCAGGGTATTCTGCAATTTTGTGGAACAGCTGCATTTTGCTGGCCAATGCCTCACGGGTGCTGGCAAAATATACGTGCCCACTGACATGTGCTGACATGGCATCCAGGAACTGGTGGAGTACCCTGGATGCTGATGCCTGTGAAATCCCCATCACATCCCCGGTTGACCTTTGGAAGGTAATTGTAGCTAATATTCTTAGGTCTACACATACCTTGGTATCCACTGTGATGGGTTCCCCTCTGTTAGTTCTGTGTGTGAGGCGTGGCTGGCACAGCTCAACAATTTGCTGTAGGAGGTCCCTGTCCACCCTATAGTGCTCCACTATCTCCAGTTCATGTAGCCTCTGGTAGGTTACCCTGGGTCTGTACACTCTTCTCCGTCTCCTCACTGTGGGTTGGTGGACAGCATTCATATCCTCAACACCCTCAGCCTCTTCCAAAGGTTGTTGCATGATAGCTACTGCAGCCCCTATCATTTTGCTGTACTGAGTGTTAAAAGTTCCCCGCTTGTTTACACTGGTGGTGTAGAGTGTCAGAAAAAACAAAGGGGAAGGTGTTTGCATAGTTTATAGTACTGTTCTGGGCTGGGCTGGTCTGCTGCCTGTATAATTGGCTGATTCTGATACATTTAACCTGCCAGCTAAGCTAGTTCTCCTTGATTACCTTCCTACTGCGGTTTTCCCTTCCCACTGCCTTCCTGTTTAGGTCCAGGGGCGTACCACACAAACACAGTGCTCAAATGTGTACACTGCTGCTATTTCCTGGTTTAACCTCTTTTTTCTTCCTGTAAAAACATGGTGCGCAGCGCTCACACCCACTTAGGCTTTGTAAAGAGTGCTAAGCAGGTTTAGACACACCCCTAGCTTAGCTGTGCTAAGCTAGGAGCACTCCCGAGCCACAGGGCTCCAATCCACTTACAGTATGCCTGATACCTCCCCCATGATGTCACCTAACACATAGGCTTGCACCCAGCTATTCATACTCTTACACTGTTGGGGCCTGACTCACATGCTGGGGGAAACTGGGATTCACTATCCTTCCCCTCATTTGTATAGGATTGCCTGCTAATGCATAGTTACATTTCTCACACTGTGCCTCTCCTTTAGCAACCTGTAATCACTGTCCAGGTTGTCTTCTGCCTGTGATTGACTTGCATGGCAGAATAGTGATCCCATTTGCGCGCTGCTGCCCTAACAGCCGCGATCGGCTACAAAAAAAAACAAAAGTTGATTTCTGTATTAATTTTTTTGTTTGCAATGCCAATGGCATTCTACTTGGCCATTGGCATGCTTACTGCATGATATGCAGTCTTTATTTGGGGCTGTCACAGCTCCATTTTGGATTTTGCAGAAATGTACTCAGTTACTTACCGAGTACATTTCTGCAGATAGCACAAGTCCTGCATGGACTGTTGCAAGCTTCCTGGATTGCAATATCACCTAATTTGCATAAATTTCTCCTGCAAATGGGGTGATTTGCATACCAGGGCTTAGTCCGTGTAGGATTAGTACAGGAGTACTCATGCACACCCCTGCAGGCTGTTCCTGGATCGCACGGCAGACGTATTGCCTGCTTGAGCTCCTGCACCGATCTTGCACTCTGTGCAAGGTTTTGAGAATCTGGGGGTCTGTGTGTGTGTGTTTGTGTGTGTGTGTGTGTGTGTGTGTGTGTGTGTGTGTGTGTGTGTGTGTGTGTGTGTGTGTGTGTGTGTGTGTTTGTGTGTGTGTGTGTGTGTTTGTTTGTGCGCAAGCATGCATGCATCTGAGTTTTTGCATATATGAGAAAAATGTGTGTCTCTCTCTTTCTCTCTCTCTCTACATCTGTTTGTGTGAATATGTGTGTCTGTATTTATGTGTGTGTGTGTGTGTAGTCATTATTTAATACATAGATAACATATATCCTGGATGGAAAGTATTTCTTCTAATAACAAATATCCTACACTAGCTATGAAGCATTAGGAGGAGGATGTGTTTCACTTCAAAATGTAAAAAAAAAAAAAAAAAAATATATATATATATATATATATATATATATATATATATATATATATATGCATAGCTGTCTATATCTATATCTAATCTATAGCAATATATATATATATATATATATATATATATATATATATATATATATAGAGAGAGAGAGAGAGAGATATTTAACATTTGTTTACTGGGAAAGTCCGACTTCAAACAAAGCCAATTTTCCGTGGTGGCCTGGGGAAAAATGCTGCAGACGCATGTCTTTGTAACGTGGGAGGAAACCAGAGTACCCAGAGAAAACCCACACGAACGCACGCAGGGAGGACATACAGCCTCTGCACAGAAGGCACTCAAGGTGAGAATCGAACCACAGAACTTCTTGCTGTGAGGTGACAATGCTCTCACTATAAATACATATACATATATATATATATATATATATATATATATATATATATATATATATGCTAAAGTAAGACAAATACTAAACAATTTAGCCTATTTTTTTTAAGCACAGTAATGCTGTCTGTGGTGGGCATTACAGGAAAATAAACTTTAAGGGGGTAGGAATCAAACCCACCCCCATAGATTCAGCCCTCCTAACTCCCCTGGGCATTCAATTTTTAGAGTCCATTTTTTTCCTCTAACATCAGTGTGCTTAAGTTATACTTTGGGGGAAAAAACTTAAGTATTATGATTATATTGACAGCCAGAAACTGTGATGTGAATTATGCTTTGATGACCATAATTTCTGGACAGGAATAGATAGCACCACATCAATATCAAAATACATATTCACAGCTGATTCAGACTGTAGACTGCATTATTCATTTTGATGACAGATTTACCTTTTTTTCCCACAGAATTCTGTGTATGTCATCATATCTCTTTCTCAAGATCCTAAAATCATGCATGATTAAATAGTCAGCAGCTGGGTTAAACTCAATACTTCAAAGACTGTTGTTCTGATTTATATATATTTGTTTATTTATCAACATGTGATTAATGGGAAAGTCTGACTGGGTATATGCCCCTTTTCTGCAGAAATCAAAGGAGAAAAGCTCCAAAGTATTACAACAAATAATTTAAGAACAATAATTTTGCAGTCTTCAAAAATAAAACCATAAAAAATTACAGTTTAAACGAATATGCCAAATTAGGCATAACGTGAAAACACTGGTCAAGAAAAGATGCAACTTATATGACAATGATTTAATATTTAGAGAAATTTTAGCCATTTTAGAGAAATTAAAGTTAAGGTAATATAATGTAAACAGGAACTGCAATATGATGTGGGAGAAAAAAATAGGGTTGTGGCATATTTAGAGAGTCAAGAGGAGAGAAATTGATTGAAGTAAGGAAATGAGTGAAGAAGGGAGAGCAAGGAGGTGTAACGTATGAATAGGTATTAGCTCATATTTAAGGATATAGTTTATCCTTGGGTTGAGCAAGAACAGAGACAGATTTTGGCTAGAATGGTTTTAATGGATCGGAGGAAGGGTATTGATCTGATGGATAAATTTAAGGAGTTCCAGACCTTGGTATCATAGTATGAATACCATTCATGCCCAGCAGATTTGACATGGTTGTGGACACAGAGATGTTTTTGCTTATTGGATCATAATGACCAAGTTTGAACATAATTGTGTAGCATGGTATTTAGTGCTGGTCAGGCATTTGGATGCTGGATAATTTTATAAGTGATAAGAAACTGTGTATATGTTATCTGATGTGGTAGTTCCAACTTGTTTAGGCTTTTTAGTGCTGTACAGTAGTGACTTCTGAAAAGGGCATTTGCTGCAAATTTAGCCACTTTATTATAGCATTTATCTAGTTTTGTTTCTTGTGCTGCCTGGCGGTTAGTAAAAATGGAAGAACCATAAAGTAGTGAAGTGAGGTGAAGAGAGAAGTAATGGCAGATGTAGTTTTAGTTGTGCTGGTGAGAAAGGTTTGGTTCTGTAAACATCCTTAGTTTTTGGTGAGTTTTCTTAAGCAATTCTTGTATGTGTTGGTTGAATTTAAGATTATCATTTACAGTCACCCCTAATAATTTGCTGTGGGAAGTGACTTCAATGGCTTTTTTACTAAGAGGATTTTACAGTTTGTTTTTTTCATGAGGGAGAGAGAGAGATTTCGGAATAATATAGTAGTTTTTCATTGGGGAGGTGGGTGGTTGAGAGTGTGAGTTGTAATTTACAAAGCAATATTTCAGTGGATGTAAAAACATCCTGAATTCTTTTTTTGGATATGTGTCAGGTTGATCTACATATGAGGGTGGAGTCAATGGCGCATTGTATTAGGGAGAGGCATTGTTTGGATGTGTGGGGAGTACTGGTGAGAATGTTAAAGAGTAGGTGACCAAGGATAGAGCATTCTGGTGTACTGTTGGTGACCAGGAGGTATGAAGAGAAGTTAGAGTGTCATTTTACTGCCTAATATATATTGAACAAGCAACTTTTGAACCGTAGAAGAATGCGATGAGATAGACCTAGTAAGGACATCTGAAGTAAAAGTTTGCTGTGACAAACTGTGTTGAAGGCCTTATGCATGTCTAAAAATTCGAAGGAGACTCATTTGCCATTATCTCTAGTTTTATCTACAGCATCTATAAAGGTTAAAGTGCAGTCTTAGCACTACGGGGAGGACAGTAGTTTTGTAGCCTGGGGATGGGAGTTTTTGATGCAGGAGATAGTTTAGCAATTGTTTTTGAATACATTTTCCAAGTATTTTAGGGAAGAAGGATAAGATTACTATAGGTCTTAAGTCTGCAATGTCTGTTGAGTTTCCGCATTTGTGTAGTGGGATAATACATGATTTAACACATGATTCCTGCACTGACCTCTTTATAAGGATTGAGGCAGGATAGGCAATACTATTGGCTACAGTGTTAAGCTACTCACTTAAAAAGTCATCAGCTGAAGCAGAGAGAGTATTACATTTGTTTATGCATAGTTTATGTAGGAAATAGGCACAGGTTTGCAGGTTTGAAGGTGAAAGTGGATGTTATGGCATATGGCTGTTGGATAGGGATGGGAATAGATGTTGGGGAATCATTGGTTAAGGATGCTATACTGCCTATGAAATAAGAGTTGAATTCTATTGCAGTTTTGAATGGTCAGTTTTTGGGAGATGGGTTAGGGTTGAATTTTTGTACAGGAAGTAAGATTTCTTTCCTTTTTTTTTAAGTTTTTTTTTTTTTAAGTTTTTATTTGATTTAACATATTCCAACAATAATTCAACAGTTTGAAACAAAATAAAGCAAAACTGTATACAAAAGTCCATAAGAAGAATTATATACACAAAACCATTTGTCCCAGTCCCCTTCAATAAACACACATCACACCAAATGACATTTGATAACTTTTATTAAAAATCCATAAACATAACGTTATTGACCAACCAATATTTCAATTTATTACACCATAAACATCCATATAACTGTTAACTAGGGCAGTGTGACCTCACTCACCCTGGCCAAAAAAGCAGTGTCCTTATCCCTGCTCTCTTGTTTTATTTATCAAGCAGTGTCCCACCACTAACTTTCATTTCCCACTTATTCAATTAAACACCCAACCAAATAAGCAGCATCCTTACCTCCACTTGCTTACTTGTACTTAATTTTCATTTCCCAAATCACTGAAATGAACATCCAACACCAGGGGAAAACAGAAGAGGGACAAACCTGCCCTCTTCTCCACCCACCAGCCTGACCAGGCTGCTCACCTTCATTCATACCAAAACTTCCAACAAAACATTCCCAAACAAACCTAACCAAACATAAAGAAGGTTGAAGCCAAACATCCTTCGGTGTACTCCATCCTCTCCAAACCAAACTGGATCCCTGTCATCAACCTCCCAAAGTCCTGTCATATAAACAATCAGAGCCTCCAGTTGTCTAAACTGCTGAAATTAAGCTGATGATCCCTAACCAACACCAAAGTGATACCCATACCCTTGTATAACCTCTGTAAATCAAACATATCGTCACTTATCTTACTAACAACGGTAGCTTTGTAATCATTCACAAATCATTACCTGCCAAATGTACAACCAAAATACTAAATGTCCCATCACCATGTGAAACAAAGCAAGTCCATCTGCATGCCATTTTACCCAAAAGCAACATCCATTTACCATCCAATGGATATAATAATGACCAAAATGAGATTTCCTTTTCTAAAAGATCAATTTAATAGCAATCCAACCACTATACACACTATTATATGGTAACACATCTTATGACCAGAATAGCATTTGCTGACCAGTGAACCACCATTTTTAATGCCTTCAATACACCCATAAAGCCAATACCCTCCAGATTGTAACCCAGTGAACCTCAGTTTCCCAGCACCAACCCTCACCTCAAAACTTATCTTGTCAATAGCCATAGTCTGCCAATCTTCACACTATTATACCTACCCCTTCAAATATATAAACCACCATTCAAAATTTAGTAAAGTCACATAACCCTGTCACCTGTGCAACTATACTAATTGGAAATAAACCCACCCTTAATCCGGCCTTGTCCTGAAATTTCAACTCTTTATTTTTATTTTTTTATATTTTTTATGATTTATCTCATTACCTACATATCTGGTAAATCAAACAAACCATGGCCTGCATCCACTAGCAAACCCATAAACACAATGCCTTGCTTAAACCTTTAAACTTCTGATTAAGCAATGGAAATCTATTCCTCATATATCCCCCCACACACATACATACCTTGCAATGATCTGTCAAACCATTCATCTAACCTTACAAAGGGGATCCAGATAAGGTACCTCCATCTGATTATTTGCTCACTGCTGCCAAATCCAATGAAGAACAGTGCTAAACCCAAGTAGCACAGACAACTGAGTGATCCATCTACATAGGATTGCCCCAGAAAAACTCAAACCCAACTACCATGCCCATAAAATCTGACAATGTCACATTGTTGTGACTCCAACCCAACTGTGGATAACCCCAAACTCCCCCAAAACAATCCCCAAACCTGCTTTACCCTGGCTGTAACATACCTCATCCTCACCAGCCCCCACACTACTTCCAAATCGCACCCATTCTGATGCACCTTAACGAGCACCTAAATAAAGTGGGATTACCTGCAACCTCACTGTGCACCACTCCAGCAGCTGGAACATCCATAACTGCAAAAGCCACACCACAACCTTCAAATTCACTTAATTCAGGCCACTAGCAGATACAATCTCTGTGCTTCCTCCTCTGTGACCTCAGAGCACACCACTCCCCTAGCCAAAATATCCACCACAGTAGCATCCATCACTTTCTAAGTCCACTCCCTTAAGGCCACCAACTGATACAAACTCTGCACTTCCCCATCTGCAAAAGAAAAGAAAAGAAAATTGTAAATCCTCTCCACACACATAAAACTGAAATGTCTTAATAATAATATTAGGAGCTGCCAAAGGCCTACCTTATTCAACTTCACAGCTGCTACCCTCCCCCACATCACCTATCCCCAATAACATGGCACTGCTTTATTCCTCAGCAAATTCTTTCACAGCCAGCGTGGGAACATACTGCAGCAAAAATGGTCTTATGACACAAATAGCAATAACTGAACCTACACTTTTAAATTACACCTACTAAAATGCAGAATATAAAGCGAACAACCAACTCGAGTAATGTTACAATTAAACACTGCAGATGAGGGATGATTAAATAACTGGCTTGACTCCCTATCCTCCCCATTCCCAGTCACACTATGAATACCTCAATGTTCATTTTTCATCCCCCCTTTTTTTTAACATCCTTATAAGCCAACTTCACTTGGCAACCACAAAAACTGAAATAGTCCAATACGCTGATGACATAACCCTAATCTGCTCTGCATCCAATATCCAACCTCTTCAACAAAAAGCCCAAGAATTCTTCACAGAGATAGAAAATTGCCTGGATAAATTACAATTGATATTAAACCCAAAGAAAATGCAACATATGCTGTTCCACCCAACAAAAAGTCTAAAGATCTCACCTTCTCTATATTCTCAGCCAATGAGACCCTCATCACCCCAGTCCCAAAGGACAAATTACTAGGACTTACAATTGACCAGCAACTAAGATACAACAAACATATATTCCTAATTATCTCCAAAGTCCACAAAAAGCTAGGGACCCTCTATCACTGCAAAAGGTACCCAACTTCTGAGTCTAGAACTGCTATAGCCAGAACCCATCTCATGTCAACATTACTTTATGCATCCCCAGTACTATCAACCTAAATAAAACTGACCTTAACAATCTTTCCACATGCTACAACAAAAGCATCAGGTTTGCAACCACCGCCAAATCACGGTCCCACCACTTTCAGTCCTTACATACATTACACTGGCTTGAATTTCGCAATTTATTATGGTAACACCAACTCAACCTAGCACACCAAATATTATACTATCCTGAGAAAACCCCTGCCCTGACTGGCCTTCTAAACTTCTATAATTCAAATAGGCAATTATGATCCAGTAATAAGGCTCTGATTGAAAATATTCCATTTAAAAACAGCTCTGGGGAATCTCTCTTCCCGCATGAAGTTGCTAAAACCTGGAACACCCTACCTCCTGACATCAGATTACAAAACTGTACTTCCACTTTCAAAAAAATCCTTAACTCATACGTTCACACCAACCATTTATGTAACTGCAATGGACCACATTGAGGCCTCACCCAACTGCAGGATCTTCATCTCCTCATGCTGCTGGTGAACACTAATACTGTGCTCAACCAATGTTCATTGTATATATTGTATACATTGTACATATGTTAATACTGTGCTCATCCAATGCTCATGGTATACATTGTATACATTGTACATATGTTAATACTGTGCTCATCCAATGCTCATGGTATACATTGTATACATTGTACATATGTTAATACTGTGCTCAACCAATGCTCATGGTATATATTGTATATATTGTACATTTGTTAATACTGTGCTCAACCAATGCTCATGGTATAGATTGTATATATTGTACGTATGTTCTTACTAAGAAAATGCCTTGCACATATATTGTGTCTATCCTTACTCCATGAAAGTGCTATGCTCACATATTTGTTCATTATCAACCATCTTTTTGATCTAATAATTCTAATTGTCTCTCTTGTGTTCAAGAAGTTGTCTCCTACTATCTTTCTATTTCCTAATTGGTAACATACTAAACTACCTTTGATTTTGTTCTTGTAACTTTTTAAACTTTTTTATGGCATGTTTGCTAACTGTTGTTATCATTTATACTTTGTAACCTAAAACTGTTACCACCAATTACTCTTTATTTTGTACTGTGTAGAGATTTTTTCCCTGGGCCTCCACTGAAAAGACACACTAGCTGTCCAGTTGGATTATCCTGGTAAACAAATGTTAAATAAATAAAATAACTGGGTTACCTCTTGATTGCTGTACAAAATCAAATACAGCACTATGTGGTCATGTTAGCTTATTTTGTAGAAACAGTCCTAGGAACATTTCTGTAAGGAAGCACTGCAAGCATATCCCACCAAAATCACTATTATATAAATTAAAAAGTTTAAATAAAACTTCATCTGTTAGAGAGAGCAGCTTTGACAGCTTGTCCCGTGTGCTGCTTTGTTCCACAAACAACTCCAAAAGCAACATGTATACAGCAAGGAAGCTTCAGATGCTTAAAACAAAAGAGTAAAATATATCCATAACATACCCATACCGCTCAAATCTACCTCATTTCGAGGAACGTTCCTCATTGGAGGCTTTAAGGGTTCATTTTATTTATTTATTTATTTGCAGTCTGTTTGCCAGGATAGTCTATTGGGCCATGAAGAGCCCGTTTTCAATGGAGTCCCGGGGAGAAATGCTCCAGAATAATACAGAAAAATCAAAGAAAATACAGACAGTAAAATACATAATAGTAATACACAGAATGCAAAATACATACATAATAATAATAATAATACACAGGATACAACTGATACCGTGCAAGATAAAAAATTGTTAGAAGCAAAAATACAGTTTTTTTTTTCATGTTCATATTCCTTGAAGTTCCACATTAAAAAAGTCTGTCGCCCATTCAGTGTTAGCCATATAACTTATATCAATGGAAAATAGAACATAATCATATTATCTCATTAAAGTCCTCTTCTATAAGTAAAAATATCACACCTTAACCATCCTATGAGCTTCTTAGTTAAAGTTGTTAGTAAGCCATTAGTAAGTGTTCCACATTTTTGCCTATTTGTTCCTTGTTATGAGAGGCAGTATTCCTCAATTTGGTTCATAGGTTCATAGGCTGGTACTAGGCTATTGGCCATAAGGCCTATACAAGCCTAGCCATAACAATTCACTGGCTATTTCTTCCCACAGTATTTACTTCCCTGGACCCTTGTCTAGCAGGGTGAATGACGTGATCCCCGGTGGAGATGGAGGGTTGAGAGTTCTGCATCCACCACATCATCCTCCACAGGACATACCCCTAGTGCATTTTGGTCAATCAAACTATGACGAAATACTGAAGCACTACTTCCTGACATGCGCTTTTCAAATATTCCACATTCTATGAATACAGAAGGGACAATAATCGGCCAAAAAAGAAATTAAACTATCCTGTACCTCCTGCAAATACAACAGATTACAGAGCCTGTGACAGGATCTATGTTAAAGAGAAGGCTTTAAAAACCATAATCCCCCATGACATTATAAAGCTTACAACAGGTTTCATATGGGAAGTATGCACATAATACCAGCACTCGTAGCCATGGAAAAGCCAACCTCTTCACTCAACTGCTTGTTCTCACAAGATATAGTCACAAGCATATCACTCTTTACTGCATCCATTTACTTACTACTTCAGCTTGCTGAAAAGGCACCATAATTAGCATTATCTTCATTAAACACACTTGACTGCGAACTTGTCAGGGAACAAATGAATGCAAAGTAGCACAGATATCATGTGAGTGAAATAAATCCAAGCACACTAGTAAAGATAACAACCCTGCCACCCAACTAAAATAACCCAAGAGAATACATAATATAAGAAAATAAGAAAATACATGCTTAAGTTGAAAAATAAAATAAATAAATAACTAAATAAGTCCCATAAGTTACCAAGAATACATATGTAATATGAAAAATACAAAACATATCATGAAATTATCAACTTTAGCTCCTTTGGTTAATAAATAATCATAATTGTGTTATAAAGAACATCATACAGTTAGAGAAACAACGTCACACTTATGTACAAAGAACATTATCATATTGAGAAAAACATAGTCAGATATATGGTTTTATTGGTTAAAAAGTATGGAAAATGCTTTAAGGGTAGCTTAGTAAATTCAAGATCTGTTATTGGAATTTCACAGGAAGGATTAAATAGAGACATTTTCAATCAGGAAAGGCCCCGATTCCCTTTCCATCTCCCCTGTTTGTTCTCTATCCCCCCAGTGGGAATGGTGATCTGGTCCAGTCATCCCAACACTCACCTCTGAACACTAGCTACCTTTAGCAAAACACATTTTTTTTATAAACATCTATATATAGACACACATACATACACATAGATATGCACCTACCTGTATAACTATGACCATATCTGTATCTAACTATATGTCTGAAGGATTTAAGTATGAAACTCAATGTCATTATTTAATGACTTCAACCCTGTGATCATCCCTTTTTTTTTATGTGGCCACACTACTCACTTTCTGAGGTTGGCGCTGTGCTACATATGTACGGTGGCTGGCCATTATTCCGGAGAGCTCGGGTCCCACAAAATTCATGCACACTGTGTTCAAAACAAACCATCACAGGCAAAAATAGTCTTATGACACAGGCAGCAGTAACTTAACCTAGGCATTTAAATCACACCTATTAAAGTGCCAAATGTAATGGGAACTACCACTCGAGTGTATCACGACAACACTGTGTGGAAGAAGGACAATCCAAACAAAAAAGTGACTAGGTCACCTTGCACAATTAAGCACAGTACCACACAGGTTCTCCTGCTATGGAGAGCAGAAAAAAAAACAAAAATAAACCACCACCCCATTGAAATCAAACAACTATACACATGGATGCCACAACCCTCAGAAACAGGACCTGCAAAATGAACGGAGACCAAAACCTAAAATCCAACTCTCCTAATTCCCAACAAACAACTGAAAACACTACACACAGTTTACACTTTCAATGTCAGTAACTGTTATCACCATCCCAAGAAATGTCTTCACAGACCAGCACTCCTAAAGCAAATGTTGCTGACAACAATCAGAAAAAGACACTCAATAAGCACCACTTGTAAGATTTATTCTCCCTCCCAGGCCACACAAATGGACCAACCACAAACCATAAGTGAGGTCCAAAGTGCTCCCTGCCAAATCCCTCACATGTGGAATAGGCCCAAATGTTCACTCTGCATGCACTGGCCAAAATTGCAGAAAACACACCTCCTTTCTCCTCCTTTCTTACCCTTTTTTAAAATAACCTGTTGACTCACAACAGATCCCCAAAGTGCAAACAACCAAATGCCATAGCACATGCAATCCCATAGCTCATTGTAATTGTTCAATCTAACCCCAAAAATAGGGACACTTTTAAATATTTATTTATTTATTTATATTTGTTGACCAGGAGTGTCCGACTGGATGTAGGTCCATTTTCAGTGGAGGCCCGGGGAGAAAAGCTCCACAGTTAAAATAAACAGACAGTAGCTACATTGGATTACATAGCAATTAACAATTTACATAACAATTACTTACTACATATTTACAGATGAAGAACATAGTACATCAGTAGACAACTAAAATCTTTATCTGTGAAGTACATAACAGACATTAACAAATGTTAAAATAAGAAGTTCCTGCTGTATAAGTACTAGGCTTATGAGCATCTGAGCTTGCTATAATCAATGTAGTTAGTGGATTGGAAAGAAAGGTAGTGGTTGGATGGGGTGGGTGATATTAGAGTGGGAGTTGCAAGGGCATAGCCAGCATGTTTTTAGGTGTGCTTTTAGTCAAGTTTTGAAGTGGGTGCATGATGGTACGGAGGTAATTGTGGGTGGCAGGGAGTTCCATAATTTGTCTATGGTGCAAGAGAATAGTGCTTCACCAGCAGAGTTATTGGCTTTAGTGATTTGCAAGTGATTTTTGTTGCTGGATCTTAGTGGTCTGGTGGTGCGATAGGGTTGGAGTAGATTCTGGAGGGATGGGGCATTTAGTGGATGAGTCAGCTAAGCAATAGCTGTGTTTCTTACACTCAGTATTATCCAAAGTGCTGACTACCATGCCCCTTCACTTGGAGTGTTTGCATGTAGGAAAGCAAACCAATAGAAATTTCATACTTTTAATAATGAAGCAGAGGCCCACTTTTGCTCATCACTTAATTAAGTGCAAATGTGGAAAGCAGTATACTTTTTTAAGGTTAGACAATTTATGACACATTTCCAATACGAGCTATTTATGAACACTATGGCATCTGCTAGCTGTGTCCACCATAGCCAGTATGGATAAGTACTTCTCAGGTTCAAGTAGGAGTTACTAAATGTGTATCTTGCATGTGCAAACACTTTGCCATCATTTGTGCAAACCAGTTTATTTATTTATTTATTGTTCTTACAAACAGAAAATTGCATTAGCATGAATTTTTGCAGGGAATGTCTGTCATTTTCTGATTTCAACCTTCAAATGATTTGCCAGAAACCACAATTTTATGATAACCAGGCTAGACTTTTCAATCCTTCAGTGTAAGAAATAGGAGAACAACAGTCCAATCTAGGAACACATCTCAAATATTGCTCATATAACTTAGAAATCTCCTAGAAGAACTGGAAGTGAAACATGCATTTTCTAACAGATATGAAAATTGAAACTCAAATATATGATCTGGTTTCATGGTTTTGATCCTCCGATGTTCCCACAATCCATAAAATAAACTATACTTTTGACCAAGCCAGACAAGAAAGCCACACATTCTCTCCTAATCCTCTATCCCAATGGCAAGGTCTCCACCGTGCATGCGCAAAGAGCAACTGTGCCTCATGGCCCGGAAAACTCGCTGTCCAACACTCACTGGTTAGATGGGAACCAGAAAACAAAACCACCACCACCACTAGTGAGTGAACTGAGGAAGGGAAAAAAACAGCCACAACCCTGCATAATCGCAGGAGATGTAAGCACAGCTAACTAATATCAATGGCTCCACCTGGAAGGAAGCCCTCTGACCTCCAGGTCTAGTGAAGAACAAAACTGCCTAAAACAAGCAGAGGGGGAAATATTACCATTAAAATTTAAATGAGGACTACAACCCTGCATAATACTGCTGGCACTGTAACCACAGAACACTACCACCAATGATCAAACTGAGAAAAGAGCCAGCTCAAAACCATCACTAATTAAGGACTAAATGGCCTACATAAACCAGGAGCAAACAGCAAAATTAAAAGTTAAATTGTGAACATCTGAGGAGTTCTTAAACAGCCTCCCAGCCAACAACAACCCAGCCACCACAACCAAAAAAAAAAAAAAACTAGCCAATCAAGAACCACCATCACACCCAGCAAGCCTTCTAACAAATCCAATTTGGCAAAGCCTGAAATCCTTCATCACACAACTTTTCAGAAAAATAAAAAAAAATATACAAATATTATACAAATGTTATCCACCGCCTCCATACATACTAGCATTAACCCAAGGACTACCTGTCTACCACTGTACCTACTGGTCATCTTGGACGTAAGGCTTCCATATAGCAAGTTCAAGTCAAAATGGGATTCCTTACCAAGTTACACTCACATAAAACCTGTTAAGCTCCTCCCTACACTTACCTCATTTCCTCCCAATCATCCTACTTTCCCATTTAACCCTTTCATCCCCCCCCCCCAAACTAGCATTCTTTCCCTACCCTCTTAATTCTCATTTCTATTTCTACCTAACCCTCACCTGAAGATGTCCCTGGACAAATTGGTTTGTTACAAAACCTCATTAGTACTTTTTTTTTTCAAATATAATTTTTATTTCAATTTTTCTTTAACTACAATGAACAGTATAGCTCAAGATAAAAATAAGCATGACAATGGAGTTACATAAGATTAAAAAACAAAGTGACAAACAGTCTTTTATAGTTTCATATAAATACGTGCATTTTTTGAGAGATATACACATATGTATATATATATATATATATATATATATATATATATATATATATATATATATATATATTTATAAATATTTTTTATGAGAATATATTTTATATATATATTATAGTTTTATTTTTTAAGCATTTTAGCAAGATTTATATATGATATTTATTCAATAATTTAATGTTTATCAGTTTGATTTTAAAACATTTATTTATAAATGGAAGTGTTTAGAGTATTGTGTGTGTATATACATATGTCTATGGTTTATCATTTTTTTAAACAAAACACCAACAATCAAATATGTGATTGCTATACAACATATAATTTAAGCTGTCTTTTGCATGAAATTTTGGTAAAGGAAGTAATGAAGCTGACATCCTATATTAAGGATTCTTTTGATTTTCTGAGTAAAATTGAAGATGTGATATGGGATGAGAACATGTACTTTATAACAGCAGATGTAGTGAGTTTATACACTAATATATCGCATACTTTGGGTTTAGAAGCCATAGAACATTTTTTAGGGGATAGTCCTAAGACCCAGTATATCAAAGAACTACTGTATTTTTGTCTTAAAAACAATATGTTTGAATTTGAAGGTAACCTGTATAAACAGAACACAGGTACAGCAATGGGAGCGGCATTTGCACCAGCATATGCCAATTTATTTATGGGGTTGATGGAGAAGGTACACATTTATAGAAATGAATTTTTTAGTAAATATATAATAAAATATTATCGATTTATAGATGACTTGGTTTTTATATGCAGAGGAGGAAAAGAAATTTCATCTGGGTTTATAGAGTATTTGAATATTAATAAATTTGGTATTAAGTTTGATGGTATACAGAGAGGTACAATGATTAATTTTCTGGATATTACACTTAGAGGTGAAAAGAATAAAAAAATACATACTAATATATACAGAAAATTTAATCAAATAAATTGGATGTTGAATGCCACAAGTTGTCACCCTAAGCATACAATAGAATCTATCCCATATGGAGAAATGCTTAGGATTAAACGATTGAATAGTGATACAAAAGAAGCATATGAAGAGGCTCAGAGGGTGGCTGTGATGTTTATTTCAAGAGGTTATGAGATGGATAATGTGTATGGTAGTAAATAGAAAATATTTAATAAAAAACAAGTAGGGACAAGAGTCAATGTAGGTGGATATAAAAAAATGAAAGACGTTGTAGAAATGACATCTGAAAAGGAGAACATGTTTTTTGTTACTAAATATAATTTATTTTCCCAGAGCTTGACAGAAGTGTTTAAGGAATATTGGGAACAAACTAGAAGGGAGGTGCTGTCATTGTCACGAATAAAGTTAGGAATTTCTTACCAAAGGGGAAAAAGTTTAAAGGATTTTCTGGTGCATGCAAAATATAGAAGACCTATACAGAAAATGCTGATGAATGTGGGGATAAAAGGAACATTTCCTTGTGGCAAATGTTCAGTATGCCAGCATATAATAACAAAAATAGAGAAAATAGGGGGAAAGAGTTTTAATACATTGGGAACATATTCTTGTAATAGTAAAGGTGTGATTTATGGTTTAATGTGCCCTTGTAATAAATGTTACATAGGGGAAACAAAAAGATCATTGGCAGAACGAATAAAAGAGCATGTGAGAGACATTAGAAATAATAAAATTCTCAGTCCTGTAGCTGAACACTTTAATAAAGAACATAATGGTGATATAAAAACCATGAAAGTAACAGTGTTGGAACAAATAATATTACAATATGGAAATGTAGAGTCATTGAAATATGTGTTGAGACAGAAGGAATCTATTTTAATAATGAAATATGACACACTCATACCTAAGGGTATGAATAAGGAAAGTAATTGGCATAGTTTTATATAATGTTTTTTTAACTTTAAGAAGAGTATTGAATAATTGTGATAACTTAATTGTTAATTAATCAATTTACAGAAAGTGTGTAAATAAGAAACCTTTTAACAATGAAAGTTTTTACTCTGTAAAGGCTACGGCCTAGGCGCTAAGAGAAGTGTGTTCTGTGATTAAAAGTGTTTGGAAAGTAGAGCTGTTTTTCACGGGTCATTTTGTTTTGGTCATTATAGTAATTTTCAGTTCTATTAGGAGTGGTTACAATAATTTATTAATATGTATTTATTTTAGAAAGGGTCTGTCTGTGTATATGTATATGTATATTTTTTTGTGTATTTTACAATTATTTTTTAGTACTTTTAGGTACAAGCTTTTTTTATTCCATCAACGAATAAATGAAGTGAATGGCCAGCCAATAAGAAATTTAATTGAATAATTAATTAATTTAATTGATTTTATTACATCTGATTGTATTTGAATGGAGGATTTTATTGTTTAAACAGATTCTGAGGAGGTCTCCGTGCAGGAGATGAAAGCGCGTAATCTGTTTGTCCGAATTGTGTGTGGTTTATATCAATAAATTATTTTCGACACCTTTCATTCTTTGGATTATTGCCACTATCTGAATTTTTTGAAGAATATCCTGGTGATTTATGGTTTTTATATGGAGGAGAGTCTTCATTGATACTGGATTGGACATTGTGTATTAGTGTGAGTTTGTGAATTTTTGGTTACAAGATTAAAAAACAAACAATGCATACAAATTACAAGGTATATGTGATGATTGACCTTGATATTTTAAAAAGGCAAGCAGAAAACACAGACATTCTTTTAATTGTAATAGGCATTAATAAAAGGCAAATATGTAATGTTGAGTATGACTTAGAATCCATGCAAGATGTATAGCAACTGATCACTAATATTGACAGTATAACTTCAAACATTGTTATTTTCACAGGAGAAGGAATATAACCATATACCTGAGCCTATCAAGGATACTATTTACATTATTTACACTGGGTTGTCACTCATGCAGGTTGTTCTAGAAAAGTTCATAAGCTGATATTTTTACATGCAATAGTGATAAATACAAATGCCTAAGTACTAGAGGACACTTTGCTAAACCTAATGGATATAGCACAATCTTCTTGTGAAAAGGTTGATTTGTAGCCTCTATATCAAATTAAGTAGGAAAATTACTATTTAGTGGGGAATAGGAAAGAAAATAAAGTGCTCTAGCTGACTTAGTGAGAATCTAGCTAAGAACCTATATAAGCCTTTTTCAGTATTTCTGGAAATAGGTTAACCTCTTGTGGATTACTGCTCTTAGTTTGTTTGCTAAAACATATTTGATAGCTATAGATAGGAACTCTGCCCAAGAAGTTTTGGATCTGTCAAACCAGTTGAGGGCTATATAGGATTTCAGTGTTGCACACAGTGTTACAATAATATGTTTAGACTCAAATGTATAGGAGTTGGGGAAAATGTTTAATATTGCCATTTCCCATGAGAGGGTGGATTTCATATAACCTGTTTTCTCCAGTTTTGCTCTTAAAGTGCACCATAGTTTATACATGTTTTTGCAAGACCAGAATATGTGAAGAGTGTCTACTATTGAATTAGAACATGTAGGGCAGAAAGGTGACATATTAGCAGTTATTTTTGCTCAGAAAAAGTGGTGTGTGTGATAAGTGTTGTTATTAATCATAAATTGAGTGCAAATTATTTTTTTAAAGGGAGTTAGTTTTATAGTTATATTGATTGCCGCTAGTTTTTGTTCATTAGTTAATTTATTATTTTGACTCATCCAATAGTTGGAATATAAGATTACATCTTGGTATTTAATTTGTGTAATTAATCTATAAGTGTTTGATAACATTTTAGACCTCAATAACAGAAGGGAAGTGATTTGTTGGTACAAACAAAAATCTTGTGGAGTTACATTAATTTCTGTTGTCATCAAAGTTACTAGATATAATATTTGTTTAATAATTATGCGGTATTTTTTACTTGCTGCTAGAGAATCTACAACAGAACTCAGTGGCAGATCTTTGATTTGCTAAAAGTCCCAGACTATACATCTCTTTATGACTGGGTAATTATCTAGATCTAGCATATTAGGGTTCAGGTTAATTGGTTGAGCCATAATTAAGGAGTTCATTAAGTTTAAGGAAGTTATGAGCTTTTGGAAACATGCCATATTATTAACTAAAGTGGGATGTATTTTGAAGCCTTTTAGAGTCTTGTTATTGAGAAAAGGTATAGCCTTTAGATTTATATTGGAGGAACAAAGATGTTGGTGGGCAGGGTTAATTTTCTGTAACTAATTCTAGTATTCTTAGGGTGCCAAATAAATCTGCCCAATGCTGTTTTCATCTTAGAAAACTTTTCTAATAGATCATCAATACATAACCTGGCAGAAATTTAAAGAAGCAAGCTTTCTTTAATGGTTCACCAGTATGTTTTAGGTTAATGTTTACTATTGTTTTATTGCCTTCATTTGTTTGTCTTTTAGTAAGCTTGTGGAAGATTCTGGAGTTTTCAAGATCTTGTTGTGTTTTATATTTTTACCTTTCTTTCCATGCTTTTTCTCTATCCTACATTAGCATTCTAGTCTTTTTGTATAGCCGACATGCATTATTTTTCTAGTGTCTTCATTCTTGGGTGTGCAAGTCTGTCAAGGATATTTAAGAAAGTTGTACTGAATTCACTTACAACCTCATCTAAGAGGAAGATTTTTAGGACATTCCATTTAACAGATGATAGGGTAGTAATGAATATTTCTGCGTTAAACTTGGACAGGTTGTATGTTGTTGTATAAACATGCTGTTTGAGTGGATGTTTGAGATGTCTAGTTGTACAGATTTGGAGATGCTCACTGAGAGAGTCTGACATTGTACCTGTAGTGGTGAATTTGCTAGGGTGTGATACTAGTACCCTGTCCAATAAGGAATTTGATGTCTTGTTATAATATACGATGCTATTAATTAGTTGTCTTAAACCATATAAGTTCATGGTAGATTTAGGGGAATTAGAAGTTATGTTGAACCATTTGACATTCATATGACCTAGTATTATTTTTACTTGTGGAATTGGTATGGCTAGCCAATGTAGAATGACATCAAGTAAAGCTGTTCTCCCACCAGGAGGGATGTAAAGGGCAGTAATACATAGTTGTAATGTTCATTTATTTTCAGAAAAGTAATAAGAAGCTTTGCTGAACTGAATTTTGGAAAAGGTTTGTTACAAGAGGAAATATGGCAGTTATTGGGAAATACTAGAGCAACACCAGCACCTTCCCACTTCATACAGTTATTATAGATGGGTTTACAGGTGGGGGTGTAATTTCAGAGTCATTTATAATGGGTTTAAACCAAGTTTCAGTTATACCAAGAATATCATTAATATTGACAGTGCCTGCTAAGTTGAGAGACTCTTCCCTTCCAGTTCTGTCACCTGATATTTTATATCATAATGATAAACTTACTTTTTTGTTGAAGGTGTGATTCCTGATGATAGACTAACACTTTAGGATGATATTTCAGCTAATGTCAAGTCTGCCTGTTTCTATTTGCAGAATATGAGCCTTATCACGCACTTAAATCTTTTCAGTAATCTCCCAGCTCTAGCTCAAGCTTTGATATCCTCATGCCTTGATTATTGTATCAGCTTACATGACTGACCTGGCATGTCTCCCACTTGCACAAAACTCCACACCCCCTTTCTTGAGTGGAGTTTGCCGCTACCATCACATTTCTCCTATTTTAGGTGAGCTGCATTAGCTCTCAGGTAGATGATGGTTCATCAATAAAATGCCAAATACGGTTTACTTTGTTCTTAGAAAATGGGCAACCTACAGAGTGGCACCATGATTGGAGAATGAACATTCTCCAGCAGGGTGTTAACCTACAGGTAATGCTCAATGAAAAATTAGTCTGCCACTTTATTAATATTAATCTGCCATGGAGCTAACAGTAACCTAACAGCCACCCTTATTTTATGCTCGCTAAGCAACGCTTTGGCTGTTTTGTGAGTGTAAAATATATATATATATATATATATATATATATATATATATATATATATATAGATATATATATATAGATATATATATATATAGATATATATATAAAAAGTGTGTGTATTTATGTCTGTGTATGTGAGCGTATGTGTGCATATGAGTGAGAATGAGATCAATCGAGCCATTTGTTTTACACTCAGTAAGCACTGCTTTTGCTATTTAGTGAGTATAAAAATTACATGAAACAGAAAAAAAGTGTGTGTGTGTCTGTTTATTTTTCTGTCTATGTATGTATATGTGTGTTTTTATTTTTCTGTCTTTGTGTCTTTATGTTTCTGTCTGTGTGTATGCGTGCTTGCATGCATGAAAGTGAGATGTGTGTGATAGAGTAAAGAGTGAAAGCGAGCGAGCACATGCAGCAGCAGTTGTTAAGATGCTTGCATATCTCTTGTCCTCTTAGCTCAAGAAATCTGAATATAGCCAGGAATAAATAGAGAACAAAGACTCAATAACAGGAACAGATTTTAAATATTGCTCTTATATTATGAAGAAGTATAAATAGCAGGATTTGTGTTAGCATGAATTTTCTGAAGAACTCTGAAAGTCAAATGTATGTCATGGACATTAATCCCTAATGATTGGCAGCAAACCACATATTTTAGGAATAAGGGGCCAAAAAGTAAAGTAAATATCTAATTTTTTAAATGATATATTTTGGATATAAAATGGCTCCTCCAACACCATTTATATATACTACAGCAACTTTGAAACATTAGGCTCAGGAACTATTTTACATCAAAAATATATATAAAATATATAGTAATAAAAAATAAGTAAGTAAAACACAAAACTTTTAAAGACAGGCCATTCTCTAAGCACAATAATGCCCTCCAGGGTGTGAGTTACTGTGAAAATAATGCCCTTACAGGGGTGTAGAGGCCATTTGCCTGCAGCATTGGGCCTCGTAACTCCCCTGGTTGGGGGTTATTTACACAATGACACATACACCTTGTTGGTCATTATTGCTTGCATAATAACCATGGATCAACATACTTAAAAGACTTTCTAGAATCTTACTACCCATGTTCAGCACTGTGCTTTGAACTGAAGAACCTACTTGCTTCTAGTTACAATCTTGATATGTCTTGCTGCCATATCTTCTGCTACCAGGCTCTTTCCTATTGAGGCTTCTCCCTAGGTAGCTTCAAGATTCATCCACACTGGCAGGTTTTAAAAGGGACTTACAATCTCATCTGTTTGACCTTGCTTATAATTAATTTCATTTTGAGCTTTTAATTGCTTGTACTTTTTTATGTGTCTCCTTGCTTTCCTATATCACTTCTTATTTATATTTCTGTCTATTTGCTGGATATGAACAGGGCTTGGGTTCAGGCACTTAAAAATGTATTTGAACTTGAGCTCCTGACCAGTCAGCAGCTGTCTGCTAGTATTACCTTTACAGGTTAATAATTCAGCTCTGTTAGAAACTAAAGTAATAAAAAAGACATACAAACAATCGGAGCACTACAGAATGTGGCAAGACCAGGAAAAAGAGGAGAGAAAACAACAGCAGATATACAGAGGCAAGGAGAATTTTCTTAATATTATGAAGGGGATACGTGTAAGCCTCAAAACTTTTAATTTATCAGGATAGACTGGCAGCCCTTATTCTGTAATCAGTCCACTTAGTTTCATAGACACTTCTTTGTGGAGATCTACAGTATGTCTATCCTTTTGTGTAATGAAAGATCAAACCCTATTTATTTATTTATTGCATTTGTTAACCAGAAAAGTCCATTGGGCCTAGGTGATCCCATTTTCAGTGGAGGCCTGGGGAGAAAATTTCCACTTACATAAATAGTACATACAAGAATACATACAATGCAGAGTATATACAGTGATGATGTATGGAAATAGTACGAGCACAGCAGTATAAGCTATTTACATACCTTTCACATCTACGTTGAGTACAATTGTAGCATTGAAGATGGAGTTTGTCAGATAGAGTAACAGTTGTGATTGTTAATTGTAGGCATGAGCAGCTGAGATTTAGCAATGCAAAGTGAGAGCACATGCAGTTAGTAAAGGTATATGAGAAAAAGAAAAGTTAAGGAAATAATGACATGTAATGTTATAAGGATTATAGTAGAAGGAATCAGGTTTTAGGAGGTGTTATTTTGGCACATGTACAGTGCCGAAGAGGAGAGAGGTGTTTTCTGAGGGACTTCTTAAAGAGAGCAGGTTTACTGATAGAAGGTGGGAGGGCTTTCCATTGTTTTGGACAGTAAAAGAGTACAGCATTTGACCAGCTACAGGATTTTTTTTTTCACCTTTCAGCAACAGTTTGTTTTGAGATCTTATTTGATCTCCTATTCCTTCTCAAAACTAATGGTAGATCAAATACTTTATTAAGAACTAATCCTTCATCAGCAGATAAATAAGACATGTTTGTATGACAGGTTCATATCCCAATGTATCCCTAACCTCAGGAGCAGACTTCCACTACATGTCAAGCAGAGTAGCACCCTTGCCACCTTCAATGTTAGCCAAGACAGTTGTATGGATAGCCTCAAATTCTCTCACTGTCTACCTTGCCTTGCCCTAATTGAAGCTATAAGGAAAATTTTGAATAGGAGTTTTGCCTAGGGTTGAAATGGCCTGTAGACTGATTGTCTAGTATTTACCTATGAACCTATGGAACTATGAAAGAACTGTCAGAAGAGCTTGGGATAGGAAGAGTGATTTAGCTTAGATACAGAGGACTATTAGCAATCCTAGAAAAATATTATGGTGAAACAGAAAAGTGGCAGATAATGCAGTCCTATTTGGTATCCTGATTACTAAAAACAAGGTCTGATGAGGTGATGGAAGAAAAATTAGCAAGCAGGATTTATAAGGTTTTGAAACATAACAGAAATGGTAAATGCAGAAGGAAACTAGTAACAATGTGGGAGCAGATTCTAGGAGTTGGGGTACTAAAAGAAAGATGGCAGGAAATGTGTAGCATGTCAAGGAAATTAACAAAAATCAGAGAGTTCAAGATATTTGTTGGAAGTGGCTGTATAAATATTTAGGTCTATATCTTATAATCAAAGGTTTAACTCAGCAAACCTCTGTTTATCGAACCGAAAGCAGTGCGCATTCACATCAGCGAATGTTTTAAACAGGGGATGGAATTAGTTGGCTAACATCTGGAAATTTGCCAATTTTCCACAATGTAGTGGGATCTTGGAGTTGGTATATATGGGTGGGGGGGTTGTGGAGGTCACAGCCCTCACCTGGGTGGGTTTGACACACTGTGGTGTGTGTGATGAGCACAATGCTGTCTAATTCAATTCCCTGTTTAAGAGAATCGCTGATGTGAACATTCACTTAAGTGAATGTTCGCTGTTTTCGGTTTGACGAATGGAAATTCGCAGAGTTGAACCTTCGATATGATATAGACCCAGATATTTTTATATTCCACATAGACTAAGCAAGATGTTTTGAGACTGAAACAGGAATGTTGGGAGGTGTCACTGAGAGCAGGCTTGTGGTGACATGTCTTTTGTAGTTGTGACAAATTGCAAAAATGCTATACTGATTTGCAGTGATTAGTACGAGAAATTCTAGAAAAAGACTATACCAGCAATGAGACATACTACTTGCTTTGACATGTGAATGAGACTTCTCCCATAGGATACAGAAGGCAGCTAGTATCCCTTCTATGGTTGGTGCCCAAAAAAAAAAATAACTAAGAATTGGAATTTTACACAGGACCCTAAGGTTTAGGATGTTTTAAAGTTAGTTCAAGACCTTTAAGGACAAGAGCTGGCCATACTAATAAGGAAGAAAACTAAGTGCCACAGAAGAAAACGATCTCTGTGAGGCAGGGTATACATTACACTGCAGAAAGTTGGGAGTTAAAACACTAAAATGGTTCTCGTATCATGCAGTGAGGAGACAGGGAGATTCTGGAGGTCACTTAACTATGACATAATGAATAGCATAATGGAGGCAAAACAATTGGCCTAGACTCTGCTAGAACTGTGAAGGAAAGGGTGAGAGAAATGATAAAGAAAATTATATTTTGATTGTCTAAGGAGTGCTGTCAGGAAATAGGTTGATCCTGTTGTATAAAACTAATTTGAAAGATAGCAGTCATTTGAAAATCAGGGCCAACAGCATGAGACATGAAATAGTGCAACAATGAAAATAATTGTTATACTGCAGTGAATATTGTGTTAATAAAGCTGCTTTATATAAAAAATATTGCTTTTTTGAACTGCCTAAAGAGAAGAAAAACATGCAGTCTTTTATTTTATATTTTTCACCACTCATAAGGAAAACCCCTACAGTCTTAATTTTGGAATACAGTATTGCAAGCTATAAAAGCCATATTAAATAAAAAGCAGATGAAATCATTAACTCCATTAAATCATTTAAACGATTGTTATTAAGAATTAAATACAGATTAATACAGTGTGTTGTTAAAGAAATCAAGCTGAAGTACTAATAATCAGCACACATTAGCAGTTGATACTTAAATGACTCATTTCTTTGATTGCACCAAATGGTACATAATACTCAAGTGCTCATAACATTACCAAACACGAACATAATGTTTCATTTTCGTTTTATTTAATTTTCAACATTCTCAAAATAAATTGCAGCTAAGATAGATCCATGTTAATCAGAGCTCTTTATTTTGAACAGCAATGCTTTTTTTTCAAGAAAATGGACAAGTGAAAAAGAAAACTTAGAAAGACCGCATGAAAAGTGTGTGTGTGTGTGTGTGTGTGTGTGTGTGTGTGTGTGTGTGTGTGTGTGTGTGTGTGTGTGTGTGTGTGTTATTTTAACTGCAGTAGTAAGTATTCAATCCACTACTTGAAAATGACACAACTAAATCCTGCCATTGTCAGTGCTGAACCTGCAGATAATGCATGCTCATCTTGACATATTCATCCATACATAAACTAAGAGTAGCCCAGGATAAAGGTGAAAAAATACACATTCCAGGTTACTTCCAAGGTATAGTGGCTCATTCACATCAGTTCATTTGAACGTAATGGTATAGATTCATAGGTGCTAATGGGGTATATTAGGCATGCAGGTGTCCAAAAAACATTGAGAGGCCTAGCTACCTAAGCCCAGGAATTGTTACAAGGGTTAGGCTCACAGATCAATGATTTCCACCCTGCCTAACTCAAGGCACTATAGCCCATTCTGTTGCCCAAAGTGATTTTGAATGAGGTCAATGCATTGCATTGTTTGATGCATAGAGACAGCCTATTCCATAACTAGGGGATTGTTTGAGTTAGGAATTATAGCTCTAGTATGATCTATGTATGGGGATTTATGGGTTAGTGTGGGTTAAGGGCTTTGATACACTAGATTGTGGTGTTGTTTGGTTTGTTTTGTTTAGGTATACACAAGTAAGCAGGTTAGGTCCTATCTTGATTCTGAAGGCCAGGTACAGCTCACCAAAAAGGAACCCAAATGAGAAAGCCTTTAATCTGTCAGTGTAATTTAAGTAGTTAAAACCTTTAATTTTCCTTGCCAAAAATCCTTGATGTCTTTCATGTTAAGTTAAAATGTTTAGAGTGCTGAAAGCTGACACAATATTCTGTGATAGGTCAGATGAGGAAGACATAGAAAAAGATTGTGACTTCCATTACTTTTGGAAGACATGCTTATGGAAAATAACTATTTGAGGTAGAAGGATTTTTCTTTTTTGTCATTATTACTGAAATATGGCAGTCAAAAGATAGTTCATTGTCAATTCCCTAACAAGTGTGTAGATTTAAAGATCAGGGAGCTTCTGTTAATTTATCAAGAAATTCTTTAGGCTAAATAGACATGACCTTCGTTTACTCAAAGTCAAACTGGTTTGGATCAAGGGGGTAGAGGTTCACTATATCATGTTTTAGGGTTCAGGCACCTAGGCGGTGCGACAACCCACTCTGAGACAACTGGAGGTGGACAGATGGCAGTATGGAAGTTTAGCTGCAGTGACAAATGCCTGCAGACAATTCCCTGTGAAAAGAAAAGAACCCCCTGCACCCTAACCACAGGTGCGAGACAAAAACCCCGTATGTGATCTACACACTACACCCCCTAGAAAACACCGTGTGCAACTAACACTGTAACATGTGCCTAGAATAGGATGCCAAGTGGGCATCAAAGGGGTACACTGAAACCTGTGTGCTGTGGGCAAAGCCTTTATTAATGCAAAATGTAAAGTAATGTGGGAAGTGCTTGGTGCATACTAAACCATGATATAATCATAACTTATAGAAATGTGCCACAGCACGGAGGAAATCCTGCACGTCACTATAGTCACACTTATGTTGCAAGATGTGTTTTAGACGACGCTCCCTTACAACAATTGCCTTCCTTCATGGTGTCACAGGCATCCCCCGCAACAGAGATTCTCGACGGGTATCTGTTAAGTTCTGCTCCTGTTGGATGTGGATGTCAAGGGTGATTTGCTTATAGTCAGACGTGACCAATAAGGGGGTGACCACTGGTGTGGAGCATCTGTCTCCCATGTTGGTAATGACCAGTCTGGGATATTGGAGCCCTGGTGGGACAATGGATTAGTTGATCCAGGGCATTGGAATTTATAAATTCCAAGAACCATTGGGAAAAGGAGTTGGTACCTGAGTTGTTGTAAGGAGCGTCGTCTAAAACACATCTTGCAACATAAGTGTGACTATAGTGACGCAGGATTTCCTCGTGCTGTGGCACATTTCTATAAGTTATGATTATATCATGGTTTAGTATGCACCAAGCACTTCCACATTACTTTACATTTTGCACTAATAAAGGCTTTGCCCACAGCACACAGGTTTCAGTGTATCACTTTGATGCCCACTTGGCATCCTATTCTAGGCACATGTTACAGTGTTAGTTGCACATGGTGTTTTCTAGGGGGTGTAGATCACATACAGGGTTTTGTCTAACACCGTGGTTAGGGTGCAGGGTTTTTTCACAGGAATTGTCTGCAGGCATTTGTCACTGCAGCTAAACTTCCATACTGCCATCTGTCCACCTCCAGTTGTCTCACTGTGGGTTGTCGCACCGCCTAGGTGCCTGAACCCATGTGTGGGTTCAGGCACCTAGGCGGTGCGACAACCCACTCTGAGACAACTGGAGGTGGACAGATGGCAGTATGGAAGTTTAGCT
The DNA here is from genome assembly GCF_019279795.1 of Protopterus annectens. Taxonomy (NCBI): domain Eukaryota; kingdom Metazoa; phylum Chordata; order Ceratodontiformes; family Protopteridae; genus Protopterus; species Protopterus annectens. The sequence continues at coordinate 862,574,146 of NC_056732.1, read as the reverse complement.
GCAGTGACAAATGCCTGCAGACAATTCCCTGTGAAAAGAAAAGAACCCCCTGCACCCTAACCACAGGTGAGACAAAACCCGTATGTGATCTACACACTACACCCCTAGAAAACACCGTGCAACTAACACTGTAACATGTGCCTAGAATAGGATGCCAAGTGGGCATCAAAGGTACACTGAAACCTGTGTGCTGTGGGCAAAGCCTTTATTAATGCAAAATGTAAAGTAATGTGGGAAGTGCTTGGTGCATACTAAACCATGATATAATCATAACTTATAGAAATGTGCCACAGCACGGAGGAAATCCTGCACGTCACTATAGTCACACTTATGTTGCAAGATGTGTTTTAGACGACGCTCCCTTACAACAATTGCCTTCCTTCATGGTGTCACAGGCATCCCCCGCAACAGAGATTCTCGACGGGTATCTGTTAAGTTCTGCTCCTGTTGGATGTGGATGTCAAGGGTGATTTGCTTATAGTCAGACGTGACCAATAAGGGGGTGACCACTGGTGTGGAGCATCTGTCTCCCATGTTGGTAATGACCAGTCTGGGATATTGGAGCCCCTGGTGGGACAATGGATTAGTTGATCCAGGGCATTGGAATTTATAAATTCCAAGAACCATTGGGAAAAGGAGTTGGTACCTGAGTTGTTGTAAGGAGCGCCGTCTAAACACATCTTGCAACATAAGTGTGACTATAGTGACGCAGGATTTCCTCCGTGTGGCACATTTCTATAAGTTATGATTATATCATGGTTTAGTATGCACAAGCACTCCACATTACTTTACATTTTGCACTAATAAAGGCTTTGCCCACAGCACAGGTTTCAGTGTATCACTTTGATGCCCACTTGGCATCTATTCTAGCACATGTTAGTTGCACATGGTGTTTCTAGGGGTGTGTGTAGATCACATACAGGGTTTTTGTCTAACACCGGTGGTTAGGGTGCAGGGTTTTTTTTTCTTTTCACAGGGAATTGTCTGGAGGGATTTGTCACTGCAGCTAACTCCATACTGCCATCTGTCCACCTCCAGTTGTCTCACTGTGGTTGTCGCACGCCTGGTGCCTGAACCCATGTGTGGGTTCAGGCACCCAGGTGCGACAACCCACTCTGAGACAACTGGAGGTGGACAGATGGCAGTATGGAAGTTTAGCTGCAGTGACAAATGCCTGCAGACAATTCCCTGTGAAAAGAAAAGAACCCTGCACCCTAACCACAGGTGCGAGACAAAACCCCCGTATGTGATCTACACACTACACCCCTAGAAAACACTGTGTGCAACTAACACTGTAACATGTGCCTAGAATAGGATGCCAAGTGGGCATCAAAGGGTACACTGAAGCCTGTGTGCTGTGGGCAAAGCCTTTATTAATGCAAAATGTAAAGTAATGTGGGAAGTGCTTGGTGCATACTAAACCATGATATAATCATAACTTATAGAAATGTGCCACAGCACGGAGGAAATCCTGCACGTCACTATAGTCACACTTATGTTGCAAGATGTGTTTTAGACGACGCTCCCTTACAACAATTGCCTTCCTTCATGGTGTCACAGGCATCCCCCGCAACAGAGATTCTCGACGGGTATCTGTTAAGTTCTGCTCCTGTTGGATGTGGATGTCAAGGGTGATTTGCTTATAGTCAGACGTGACCAATAAGGGGGTGACCACTGGTGTGGAGCATCTGTCTCCCATGTTGGTAATGACCAGTCTGGGATATTGGAGCCCCTGGTGGGACAATGGATTAGTTGATCCAGGGCATTGGAATTTATAAATTCCAAGAACCATTGGGAAAAGGAGTTGGTACCTGAGTTGTTGTAAGGGAGCGTCGTCTAAAACACATCTTGCAACATAAGTGTGACTATAGTGACGTGCAGGATTTCCTCCGTGCTGTGGCACATTTCTATAAGTTATGATTATATCATGGTTTAGTATGCACCAAGCACTTCCCACATTACTTTACATTTTGCACTAATAAAGGCTTTGCCCACAGCACACAGGTTTCAGTGTATCACTTTGATGCCCACTTGGCATCCTATTCTAGGCACATGTTACAGTGTTAGTTGCACATGGTGTTTTCTAGGGGGTGTAGTGTGTAGATCACATACAGGGTTTTTGTCTAACACCGGTGGTTAGGGTGCAGGGGTTTTTTTTCTTTTCACAGGGAATTGTCTGCAGGCATTTGTCACTGCAGCTAAACTTCCATACTGCCATCTGTCCACCTCCAGTTGTCTCACTGTGGGTTGTCGCACCGCCTAGGTGCCTGAACCCATGTGTGCTATGTATGTGCTATTTACATGAAAGGTAATTACAGTCCATTAAGAGGTTGGATGCATATATATATATATATATATATTAGATATATCTATAATATATATATATATATATATATATATATATATATATATATATATATATATATATATATATATATAAATCATATTTTAGTCATGGAGCAATATGCTGACACATATCTGTCTTTTATGAGCATTAGAGTGAGATATTTTAATACTGCTAATCACAGAGCTGTTATGCTATCTAAGATCATCACTGTGCTTAGTGTTTTGTTTGAGAGCCAAGATCACACTTTTCTTAACTTGGATATATATAGTCAAAAAGGACAGGAACACAGGAGTCGAAAGGGATTCAGGCACCTAGGCAGCGCAACATCCCCCTGTGAGTCAGCTGGATGTGGACACATGGCAAGTTGGCATTTTAGCTGCAGTGGCAAATGCCTGTGGACAATTTCCTGTGGGAATAGAGGAACCCCCTGCACCCTAACCATAGGTGGCAGACAAACCCCTGCACCCCCCCCAGAAGCCAACATGTGTGACTGTCAGTCGAACATATGGCGGTCACTGGATGACAAACGGGCATGAAAATGGTACTGTGAAGTCCGTGTGCTGTGGGCAATGCCTTTATTAGCACAACATGTAAAGTGATGTGTGTAGTGCTTGGTGTGTACTAAACCCAAATATCTTCACAACTTGTAGAAATGTGCCACAGCACTTGGAAATCCTGCACATCACTGTAGTCACACTTATGTTGCAAGATGTGCTTTAGGCAATGCTCCCTTACAACAATAGCCTTCCTACATGGTGTCACAGGCATCCCCCTCAAAATTGACTCCCTTTGGGTATCTGTCAGGTTCTGTTCTTGTTGCAGAACAGACAGAAGGTTGGACATCTGCACTGTAGGATGCCTAAGTAACACTTTCAGCCAACGATGCCATGCCTCCACCTGGTTATTAGTCCAAGGGAAGTCCATATCAGAGACATCACACACATTCCAAGACTTCAAGGTTAGGAAGATGGCAGGCATTGGTATGCTGAGCAGCAGGATGCATAATTCCATGGTCGGCCACGTACATAATGATGGTCCAGAAATACACCTATAGGCTTAGCACTGTCAGGTAAGGTAGCCACAATGTCCAAAAATGTGGGGATAACATCTTCCAGTAGTAGAAATGCCAATGCAATCAACTTGTGGATGGCTATTGAAAATGCAGTGTCCGTACCATACAGGGCCACAAGGTGGTGATGCTGGATCTGGCACCAAATGATCTGTGCAAAATGGAATAGGCACCCTTTCAGAATACACTTAGGGAATGTCTTTTGGCTGGCTCAGATCGCTGCCTTCTCAAAATCAGACATAATGTACTGTGGCGCCAAGGTGCATCCCTGATCTGCAGCCATACCCTTCAGTATCTCCCACATATTGTTGTATGCATACTCTGATTTCCATGTCATTAGATAGTACACCAGGGGGACAATCCTTGCTGAGGTGGGGGTGCCAATACATCCATGTATAGTATACAGCTGCCGCCAAATATCAGCTCATGTTGGGAAGGTGCCATCCCCAAGTATGATGTCTGACCTGCACAAATCTGCCAGATTTTGTGCTGTAGTTAGTAGAACCAAGGAATCAGTCCCATCCATATCAGAATTTCTGCGAAGGATAAAGCTGCCACTACGGAGTGGATACTGGCTGACATCGATATCTGCAAGTGATGCTGGAGATGTGGACATGGATGCCCATGCCCTGGTGATGCTACAGCACAGGATGACATGGCAAGGCATCTCTTGTAGTTGATTGTCATCCGCTGTGCCTAGGACACTCTGCATTACCAGACTGGGCAGTTTATTGCTGGTTACCACCCTCTGCCGTAGTTCTGCTTGCTGCGTAGACACTTGGGCAGTTGTTGCATCTGGGTCATGCTGATTCGGCAGTGATTTTAGCAGTTCTTCCCCCTCATCCTGGTTAACAGTGACCTCTGAAGGCCTTTATTCTCCACTCAATACATGCCCAGTACCATTTATGGGGTGCTTCATGCTCTAAATGGTAGAGGTATCCCTCCACTACCAGCATTGATTTGCCCCGTTGGCTGGGCACTGTGCTGTATCTGTTGCCAAGCTGACCTGGGCTATACATGTACACAGATTCCATCATGGCAACACTACTTGTAGATAGCCTCTTGGTATCCATCACATCCAGTGTAGCAGGGAACAAAATGTAGACACAGCTTTGGTACAGGCCACTATCAGACTTTGGGTATGTTGCTGCACAGCACCTTGTGTTGTACCCTTCTGTGTAAGCGCTGTCTGTCACAGTGGCCCTCTGCAGCAGTATACACACCATCTTGCTCTTACTACCTGTTCTGCTAGGGATTTTCTGCATGCAGTTCACACAGCCGTGGTGTTGACAAGTGAATATAGTCAAGCAGGAGTCTCCCAGCTTGCTTACACCACTGGTTATGCATGTACTGCACAAGTCCTCTTTACCTCCTAGCTATTGCTGTTGGCCAAGCAGGGTATGGGGCCCAGTCTCAGTTTCAGTGACAGAGATTACATAGGGATGTATCTCTGTGTAGCACTGTTTTCTGCCTGCTTGCCTCTGCATATGTGCGCACCCCAGCTGCAACAACCATTGGATGGGTTTAGCAACCCCCACATTACAAACATGCTGCTTCACTGGTCTACAGTTTGCTGTAGACTTGGCAGTGGGTTGATACTCCTTTGTGTCCATACATACTTTCCCTCCCCGTTGTGTCAGTGTTCCCTTCTACAGTGGTTGCTTTTGCACTGTTAGGTAGGTGGTCTGTGATTGCTATGGTTGACATGTTTCCACCTGCCACTGCACTAGGGTGACTCTGGCAGTACAGTGCCTTTCTGTTGCAGGCATACCTCTCAACCTCCTAGAGTAAGTAGTCTGGACAATGCCATACCAATAGTGGTACACATAGGGACACATTTTAGATCTTGCTTTTACAAACTTGAAAAGTTGATAGAATAACAGGGTGTGCATTAGCACAAATTTTCTGAAGGGTATGAAGTCTGAAACTCAAATGTCTGTCATTATTTTCTAACTCCTATGTACAATGATTTGCCACTACTCTGCCAGACAGCCACAATAGTTTGAAATATGGGCCAAACATATTCTGCAAAACTCCGGGTAGTCTGTGAAAACTGTACAGTTGGGGGGTATGGGCAGGGATGCTTGTGGTGTTGTAAGTTGTGTACAGTGCATATGTACAAGGGTATCTCTCAGCTGCAGCTGCAGCTTCTTTGGCATTTTTCTGTCTGACAGCTTCTCAGAGTGAGGTTTACTGTACAGGTTGTGTTTGGGGAATTTGTATGCTTGTGTGGGGCTACTGGTAATCTGCATTTTCTTTATTTCTGTGTTTGGACCTTCTTAACCACTTTTCCTGCTGATCACTTGTCTAGTGCTGCTGTTTCCACTGTCAGGAAACAGCCCACATATTTACATTAGGGAACATCTCCTTTTCTCTCTTTTCCTGTCTGCATGGATTCCCACAGCATATCTCTCTTTCGGCTGCACCACTGTATGATCTAGTGGTGCTGTGGCCTTCTGCATTCGGCATTGTAGCTCGCGGGCATTTGTCTCGCGATCTACATGCTGAAACCCAGTCAAAAGACATACATCGTGCAAGCCATAGAGTAGAAATTAATTTTTAATTTTGGCAAGCCTTAATTCATGGCAATGGCATAAATTGTCCTACCATAAATTGGCTCACTGATATTCTTTTTGAAGTAAGACAGCTGTGTCCAGTTATCATTGATTGTTATGTTACTAGATATTTACTGCATGATTTTAATATCATAGTGGTAATACAAGTGCTACATTTTTATTTCTGTATGTCTGATTCATATCATGAAAAGGCAGTTATGTGAGATGTAGCAACACAGAACAGTGGCTTGTAAATTGGGCCTGACTTCTGTCATGGGAGAATCAATAGTCTTTAATCTGCTGAACAGTTTCTGGATGTGAGAATGGTCATGCTAGTGAGGTACTGTGTAAGAGCACTTCCTTACAGCTAGCAGTGGTGATAATGCAATTTTCTCAATGATGTACAAGTTAATACATGCACCAAATTAAACAAAAAATGCCTATGAGGTTCAAGGCATTTCTCAATGAATACTGATGTATAAAGGAAGGACAGAAAGAACTTTGTTGCATTTGTTGCTGCCATTGCCTCTCCTTGTCCACCAGTTTTACTAAGTGTGACTTGATTAATGCAGGAATGACTATGATCATTCTTGGGTCCAGTGAGGAGACTGAGGAAAGCAGAGGCAGCAACATACTGGTGCTGAGTGACCACATTCATTTTAAGACCTAATCTCTATTCCTTGCAATGATTCATGTGGCCCAATGGGTAGGATGGCAAGGAGCTCATGGGAGTATCATTTTGACTCTCCATGTGTGACCAAGTCAAAACCCACAGTATGTTTAGACCGCACTCTCCCTATATTTCTCAGCCACTGCCAAGAATCAACCACAGGCATATGCCTCCTCTCTTGACCTCCATCCTGGATATCCAATACTAATCAATCTGTACATTTCCTGTTTAAGAGAAAATACTAAGATGATTTATAATTGCTTATGCTCTCAAAAATAGAGCCTAAAAATCAGCTTACCCTCTCTTGAACTTAATTTGGCTTTCCTCATTAAAGCTACTGCCACCTTTTAATTATAATCATGATCATGTTGAACTAATTTTATTTTAGATTAACTGCTCCAACAAAAAAAAATGCTTTTTTTTTCATAACTTTTTAACTCCATTATAAATTTGGTCCATATACCAGAATACTGGGTTTTCTTCTAAAAGAATTATACATTTTCCCAAAATGGCAATTCATTTGGCAGAACATGTTAGTTTTTGCATCACCCAAAATGTATTCACCAGCAGTTTATGGTGTCGTATAATGCTTATTTGTTTTCTCATAAACGAAGTAAATTATGCTCTCCATATTGCTGAATATATAATGTAAATTTCAATGCAGACTAATTTAATCAATTTTGCTGTTGTGATTCTATCAAATATATGTGGTCACTTAACTTAAATAGTCTTTCTAAAAGTCACAGTATTTCTATTATCCATGATTGCAAACTGTGCATTAGATGTAGCTGTGAACAATGTTTCTCAGAAAGATAGTTCTCAATATAGAAATGTCTGATTGCTGTGGGGGAGAGGAGATGATGTTCGGATGCATGCATTGCTACTTTGGTAGTGGTAAATTTGATTTACATACAGCTTACCACTTCTTTACTTTTTTCATAGAAAAGTTTCTATGTTGTCATGATCATGCTTCATTTTAATTACTTTGGTGTTCTGCCATCTTCATTTAAATATAGTCCTTTTGTAAGCAGCTATTAGTCTGTAACACGTTTGCCATATGGAGAAGATGAATGAAATGGTCCAATAAAAAGAAAAGAGATGACAAGAATCAGCAGGTAGAGACTGGACATTCAAATTCAGAAAGTGAAGGAGCCCTGCCCAGGTTTTTCTCACCAAGAGAGAAGACAAATTGAAATAATCCTCCCCGCATTGTTTCTGCTTCTGTGGGTACTTTCTAGAAGGGAAAAGAAGGAGAAGCTTTGGATTTAAAATGTGTTGTGATATGATGAGGACACAGTCAAAAACAGATCAGAGAAGATCGCCTATTCCCAGATTTTCAGCACAAGACTTTCAGAGCCCAATTCATTACAGCACACATTATTTTATTTCTCACAATGAATCTACTAATGTTTTTTTGTTTTTTTGTTTTTATTTTTTTTGGTTTTGTTTTTTTTTTTAACTGGTAATCATTCAGAAATGAAAATGAGTGTTGCATTAAGTAAAGAAAATGGGGCATAATTTAAGTTCAAATGAAAACTAGCAAGCTGAGTGTTTAGTTTAATTTCAAAGTTAACAGGCTATAAAGATATGATAACTCCCTGGTGCAGACCTCCTTAGAAATGGAGGTTTTTGACTGTAAACCTGAAAATTATTTTTTAAAACAAGAAAATGACAGATTTTTCTATGGAGATGGATAAACTAAAGGAAGATGTTTTCCTACAGAAGTCTGTTCATGAAGGTATAATTTAAGATTTTTAGGACTTCTTGATATTTTGAATAAAACAAGTTCAACCCGTCAAAGCTATTTTGGCAGAGAAAGGTCAATATTTTTCTCTAAACACTATTACTACTGATTTGGCATATTATTGTATTGTATTCCTTGGCAGCATGTCAGTCTGTTGAAGGCAATTCCAGTGAATGCAAAAAAAAAAAGAGCAAAGACAGTTTGCTGAATCCTCCTTAGATGAAAGTGACAATTACAATTTTCTCCACTGTTACGTGACCTCAGAGTTGGAATGTATAATTCCAGGTGGCATAGGTAGGTGGGTGGGAGGTTGCCCACTTGCAAAAAAAATGTTTCAATATTTGCTACAAACTATTTCTGTGAATTGGTTTCGATTTATTTGTTCATCAAAGCCACCTTCTATGGATCTACAAAAGTCCATAATTCTTTAGGTATTTTGAGGGTGGACAATTAACCAGAGATGAATATACACATTCTCAAAATCAAGCAATAAAAATGTGAAGCAATCCTTCTTAGAGCTTTAAATTGTCCAGTTTATTGAAGGTAATGAACATCATTCATCTATCAGACTTCATCAGATACAACTAGGTTGTCACCTATATATTTTTTTTCGTTTGTGACTGATAATTGCTTTCTTTTTTGCCTGCTCCAGTTTGTTTTTCATTTTAAGAAATCTGCTTGGCCAGGTATTTTTGTTCTATGTGAGAGATAGACACAAATTATCTAGGCTGTATATTTCATATTTTTCCATTGATTAAATAGTCTCTTGAGTGATACATAAATACACTGACATTCTGGGCCTTCTCCTTGTCTGAAAAGATTTCGAGCCTCCATAAACTAATGCACTGCTGGTGATTCCCTGCCAAGTGAGGAAAGTAAAGACATATTTTTTACCTGGGGCTGATGGTGCTGCTTTCTGTTTTACACACCCCACTTCATTTTCTGTTTTAATAAATCTGATTGTCCTGGTGTTTTTGTTCTAATAAATCTGATTGTCCTGGTGTTTTTGTTCTATGTGAAAGATAGACACTAAAATTATCTAGGCTGCACATTTCACATTTTTTTTCCATTGGTTAAATTGTCTCTTGACTGATACTTAAATATACAGTAAGATTCTTGGCCTTTTTCTTTGTCTGAAAAGGTTTCAAGCCTGGATGAACTAAAGCACTATTGCTGATTCCATGTTAGGTTTCCTCATCCATCCATCCATCCATCCATCCATCCATCCATCCATCCATCCATTTGTTAATGTGCTTTTTAAACCTGGTGATTTTAACTTGCCCACCCCTACTGTAAATTGAGCTTAATAAGCTTCTATCCTGCTGTTGATATCTTGAATTATTGATTTACCTTTCCTTGTGCTTATATTGGAAAAAGTGCATTTTGCCTCTCATTCTCTGTTCTAATGATTTACTTGATCTGAATTCATTATCTAGCTAGCTGTTTGAGAAAGTAGTATATTTCTACACTCTGGAAGGCACTTATTTTTACATGAAGAAGTCAATGGATTTTCCATCTAGTGCACTGGGAGGTAGCCTAGTCTGTTTAGGTTGGGGAAAACATCAGATTTTTGCATGTAGTTTTATTGGCTGGAGGGTTTATTAACCAGCTTATCTTGTTTTAATGCCTTTATAAATTCAGTACAATTGAGTGGCTCTTGTATCATTTGTACAAAGTGAAGCACTTTTATTGAATAATCACACTTTTATACATTGTTTAAAGTACACTGCTGTATCCATATCTTAGAGTATGGTTGTGGTAACATTTCAGTTTTTTTTAAGTTTGGTTGTGGTAGTGTTTCACTCTGAACACTCCTTTACTATGCTATTACATTAGGAGGACATGGATTGTACATCTAGTAGCAGTAGGTGTTTACCTAGTCTGTCTGAGGTGGAAAACACTAAAGGGCTCTAAGTATTTTTGCAGTTCTCTCATATACTGTGACTATACATTAGCAGTTTCAGAATAAAACTGTACTCTCTGCTGCTGCTGCTTTGCATTGTAATACATTGTATTTGTTAGTTGTAGGGATGTTGTAGGTAGTTTGTGTGGTCTTGTTACATCTAGACTCCAGACCATCTGTTTTACATTAAGAATCATTTTTTTCTATCCTTGTGGGAGGAGTGTGCTGATCTACCTTGTCTGAGTTTGGGGTTGCTGGTGCAAGGGTTATTGTGTACTTTCCTGATTGGTAGTTAGCTTAAAACCTGTTTCTATTTGCTCATATTTAAGCCTCCTGTTTGCATGGGCTACTCATCCTTTGGTGAATTTGCTACTGATTGCAGAGTATCTGCTTTCACCTGGTGCAATCCACTACTGAAAAGGCAAAAATAAGTAGTTTGTTCTTGCACTTCTCTTATATACTGTAACTATACCTTGCAGTTTCTTAAGCTATTTGTTGTTATGTTTGCACTTTATAGCAAAAAAAAAAAAAGTACTATTTACAGCTGCTTTAAGTAGCTATTTGCACTGTATTACATTGTATCTATTAGTTATAGGGCTGTTGGTGATAGTTTGTGCAGTCTTGTTATGCTTGGGCTCCAAAAGAGATATTCTACATTAAGAAGGTGTTCTTTGCATCCTTATGGAAGAAGTGTGCTGAACTAACCTGTATGACTTGGGGACTTCTGTTGAAAGGCTTATTGTGTGCTTTCCTGATTGGTAGTTAACTTAAAACTTGTTTTGGTTTGCTCATATTTTAACATTGCATTTGTGCAGTGCTGCTCTTCACTAAGCGGTGGTTAGCAATGCCCTGTGTAGATGCAAAAGCCTAGAAGCTCATTTTTTCTTTCATAAGCAGCTGTCAGTGAAACCCTTTCAAGGTTCTCTGCTGCTCTAGGAGCAACTCAATTGTTCACTGAGCAGCGTTGCCTTATTGATCAACCTTAGCCTACACAAAGTATATGCCTGTCTTGTAGTCTCTTCGCTACCAGTACAGTTCTGTCAAATTAATTAATTTGTTTCCATAATAAAACATACAGTAGGAACCTACTCTCATGGATTGGCAGTTTCCCATCATTTATCAAATGGCCTGAAAGACATAGGCATCCTGAGACAATGTAGCAATTGTCTCATGCATACTGACAAACACTTATTCCTGAAAGAAACAAATACTTTATGTGAGACATGTACTTACACTATGAAATTGGAGGCAAGACTCTCGCATAAGTGCAAATCAAATGCTAAGCAGGTTGTCAGCACACACACACACACACACACACACACACACACACACACACACACACACACACACACACACGTCCCCACTAAATAGGGACATGACACATAAACCCACAATTGCAAAGGTACTCATTAGTAACTTTCCAAAAGACCACTGGCCTCCCAAATGGAAACCACTTACTCATATAATGGAAAAAACAACTACAATACATAACACACACCAGTGTCTCAACAAATGGTGTTACATCAAAAAAACTAATGTATTGCTCATAGGTAACTGCATTGTGAGACACATGGATGTTCCCCTCTCCAGGATGGATAAGGAATGGGTTACGGTTAGCTGCCTGTTAGGTGACAGGATCCATCAAGTCACTCAAGCTTTCAAGTCACTCAAATATAAGTTCTGGTATGACTCCATCATAGTCCATGTGGGGGTGAATGACTTGAGACATGCCTCACTGGACTATATGAAGACCAACATGACTGAGCTTTCAGATTATGTGTGACAAGTAGCATTCTACCTTCTCCAAGGATGATGCCATAATACAAACAAATAATGATTGACTTTAACAGATGGCTTAGCTTTTGGTGTCAGTCCAAGGGGATCCGATATCTATTAGCCTGGGAAGACATGGTCAACAGCCAATGCTGCTTTGCCATAGATGGTCTACACCTGTCTCCTCTAGGCTTTTGGATACTGGCAAAGACATTAGCCAACCCTATTTTGCCTTTTTTTAGGCAGTCTCAAAATAGCCAACTTCCCAACATAACAAAATCCTTTCTAGATAAACTCAAAGTACTGCTGCTTAATGCTAGGAATCTTAAGAAACTGCACTCCCTGAAAGCAGTCTTCACCTTGGAAGATGCTGATGTCTGTTCAGTCACTGAGACATTGTTCAAAGGCAAAGAAAACACCCCAGCCGTGCAGTGCTGCAATGCATTCCATACATTCAAACTACAAACTGAGCATGAAATAATCAAAGGAGTAGGTGTTTCCATATTCATTAAGGATAAGTACACTGCAAGACTGGTAAAACAGTATGAAAGCTATTGAACTACTCCATGTCCAATTAACTATGGGCCATGTCCCCTACCACATCAGAGATAGTTATAGGTCCCCCACCATAAAACAAGAAAAGCATACTACATACCTGGACTTACTGGAGTCACTTGCCATACAGCCCAATGCCTTAATCATGGGTGATTTTAATTATCCTACCATTGACTGGGAAACATACATGACCACAACATGTTGGCTCAGATTTTCTTGAACCTTGTCAATGCAAATGCTCTGGAACAGCTAGTAAGCACACCCACAAGAGGCTCAAATATCCTGGACATAGTACTCCCCAGCATGGGAGAGCATTGCTGCCCCCATATGATGTCCTCCTTGGTAAGAATGGTCCATAAATCAGTCTTGTTCTATGTAACTTTAAGACCGGATACCACAATCAAGCTCAAAGACACTTAAGAATTTTTTAAAGACAAATTACCTCTTATTAAGTGATGGTATAAGAAGATTCAAAGCCCCCTCAAATGACGATAACAAGACTCTTGTGCAAAGGTGTACACCAATGCCCTGTATAACCATTTAAACAGTTACATAGAATTGGCTGTACCAGACCAGATTAAAACCAGGTCTTGCCAAAAAAAAAAAAAAAAAACAAGCCACCCTGGTGGACCCCTAGTATAACAATCTATACAACAAGAGAAAGAAGCTAATGTCCAAGACCAAGAGGAAAATGGATCAGCAGAGGAACAAGTCACTCTCTGGCTTCAGCAAACAAATTAGAGATCTTATCAAGCCCTCCAAAGCTAATTACATATCAAAAATCATCTCCCTAGCTAAGGATAAAAAAAGGCATTCTTTAACTACATCTGAAATTTAAATACCCAGCTATGCACTGAACTGGTTGCGGATGGCACCATCCATAATCAACCAGAGGTAATAGCCAACTTGCTAGCTGACAGGTTTGGAGCAAACTTCACCCCCCCATCTCTTCCATTCATGCCCCAAAATATGCCTGCCACCATTCCTCAGCCTATTATTTCAAGAGAGCAGGTCAACTCATCACCCTTGAAGGCCAAAAACACGGCATCAGTGTGATCAGACAACATCCCAGGTTGCCTCTTAAACAACGTAAAACATGACCTAGCCGATCCACTTGGCTCTCTGTTTAGCCTCAGCCTGACAACTGGTTAGATTCCTATGGAATGGAGGACAGCAACAGTAATTCCTCTGCAAAAATGAGGTCCATCAACTGACCCTAGGAATTATAGGCCCGTAATCTTAACTAGCCTCATCTGCAATGCCATGGAAAGAATCACTATGGACCTTAATAACAAGGATATAAGTAATCTCCAAAATCTGAACCCAACGCAGTTCAGATTTGTTAAATGTAGATCATACCAGTTAAACATTGTTTACGTCTTCCAGCAAGTCATCAAGGTCCTGGATGAGGGAAAGACAGTGCATACCACCTATCATGACCTAGCCAAGGCATTTGACACAATTCCCTTCTCAGGTATTATAGTGAAACTCTTCCAGTTGAGAATTAACCCCTACATTACCATATAGGTAGCCAACTGGCTTGCTGATAGGACATATACTGTAAAAGTAGGTGACTTCACCTCTAGCAAAAGACCAGTCACCAGTGGTGTACCACATGATTCTGTACTGGGCCCCTTACTGTTTGGAATTTATTTCTCAGAAGTCCAGGAAAACTTGGACGGCCTGTGGTTGACCGAGTTAGCTGATGACTGCAAATTGGGAATAATCAATCAGTGAGGCCTCCAATGATGTTAATACACTGCAGACAGGGTTAATGCAGACAAATGATTGGTGCCAAAGCCACAGATTAAAGTTATGTGTAAAAAAATACATTATTATTCCCTTTGAGAAAGATGACATCCCTGCTAATTATGCTATAGACAGCTTGCCCCCCCCCCCACCCTCACTGTAGATCTAGTGGTACGTGATCTGCATACTCAGGTTGATAGCAAACCGAACTCTGACCACCATGTATCAACAGTAGTAAGGAAATCCTTCTTTGTGGCACATCTTATAAATAAAGGCATCGCATCTAGATTAAAGGATGCTATAATTCCATTATACTCAGCCCTCATCACACCAATAATTGAGTACAATACTCCTTTTGTATGTACTTCACCAGACACCTACCACAATTGGGGAGACCACAGTGGTTTCTCAACAGCAAATTATAGGTTACACAAAACAAGTCTTACACAGAAAAACTGAAAGTTCTATCACTGTATTGCTAAGGGGTGATGTGTGCCTGGCTTAAAGGGCAGTCTCTTACCTGGCCCTGATAGAAATGCTACACATTCATAAATCAAACTGCACGAGAATTTCTCACTCCAGGGATCTTAACCTTGCCTCTGACATGAACAGGTCATACTAGAGAAAAAGATACATCTCCCAGAGACTGCCATTTCTCTGGAACAAGCTTCCAGTTCACTTAAAACAGAGCCCCTCCCTGACCCTCTTCAAACGCAACCTATATCAATGGATGGGTGACTGCAAATTTACTCTTGGGGTGGCACCCATGTCCCTCATGGACAGAAGACATCATTATTTACTACCATAGGCACTTACCTCTGCGAAATTAACTCAACTAACCACTGACAACTGGGGCATCTCAGGATAAATATGGCTAGGCTTGTAAGGGTTCTAGGGACGTTAGCCTAGTAACTAACCTTCTATGAACCTATGAACCTAGGCACCCATGTTTCTATGGCAACTCATTCCATTTTTATTAATTTATTTTTGCAGCAATTACATATCTAATTTGAGAGTTTGATCACTTTGTGTGTGTGTGTGTGTGTGGGGGGGGGGGGGTCATGACAAACCATGTCATGTATGTTGCAAGTTCACAGAGAAGAGGCCTCACATAATTCAAATGTACATACAAAGCCATGACACTTAGAATGTTTTGGATTATGCAGTTTTTTTTTTTTTTTTTTAATGGGAAGTATGAGTCTCTAAAGTGTAGCTTTGCTGACTGAATCTAATCTTCAACATGTTAACAGATCATCAAAAACGTTATGAGTGACAAATCCAAAATATGAGACAAAATCAGGGACATTCTACAAAATTCTTGACAGTTGAGAGGAATGATCTTATGTGAATACATGAGCAGGTATGTATTTTTTTAAGATGCTAGCCGTTATCAATTAAATATATTCAACACTGTTTCTGTCTTTATGATTTGCATGGTGTGACTTGGAATACTTTAATGTACAGCAGTTTAGGTGGAATGATATTACATAACTCACCAACACAGCTAAAACTACACTTGCCACTACTTATCACCCCCATTACTTTATTGTGTTCCCATCCTTACTAAGCTCCAGACATCACAAAAAGCAAAACTTGAACAATGGTATAATAAAATGTCTAAATTTGCAGCAAATACCCCTTTCAGAACCTACCACTGTATAGCACTAAAGAGCATAAACTGGTTAGATCTACAGCATCAACTAATCTATACACAGCTTCTCACCTCCTATAAAATTATCCTTTAAAACTGCCCAGCATCCACCTCCTTGTGTAGACCTATATACTATTCTACACAGTTATGTTCCCACTCAGGCATTACGTACACAGTCCAATGACAACAATGTACTCCCTGTCCACAAACTTATCAATTCTGCTGGGTATGGTCTGTACTCTTATCATGTTGCTAAGGCTGGGAACTCCTTTCCTGTATCCATGTGGTCAATACCCTTCCTCCATTCCTTAAAAACATTTTGAAAGAGTTCCTAGACAAATTCTGACTTTGTTCTTGCTCTTCCTGAGTAAACTATGTTCTTAAATACGAACAAGTGCCTATTCATACCTTACACCTCCTTACTCTCCCTTCTTCACTCACTGCTTTGCCTCAATTTCTCTCCCCTGATTCTCTGTCTAAATGTGCCATAATCCTGTTTGTTATCACACTTTATATTGCAATTCCTCTTTGCATTAAACTGATTTACCTCTCTAAACTAGCTAAAAATTCTCTAAATATTAAATCATTGTCATGTAAGTTGTATCTATTCTTAACCAGTGTTTTCACATTATGTTTAATTTGGTATATTTTTTAAACTGTAATTTTTTTATTGTCTAATTTTTGAAGACTGGAAAATTATTGTTCTTAAAATGTTTCTTTAATACTTTGTAGCTTTTCTCCCTGTGCCTCTGCAGGAAATGGGCATCTGTCCATTTGGGCTTTCATGGTACTCAAATGTCAATAACCAACTAAATAAGTAGCCATCACAGGTTGTGGCCACAACTGCTGGATTGGTTTTGGGTTTGCTTGATGGAAGCGACTGATTCTGGCTTTGCAAGACTAGTATGTAATTTTGAAAGTAACATGGACTACTTAAATGGACACCCGGTATGCACAGAGTAGGTGTAATTGCCGCAGCTATCTTGATTGCTTATTATTCTGACTTTGCAGGTGTAGTGTGGTTTGTTTGAAGCATCTTGGAATATTTTAATGTGTGTCAATTTTCTGGAGTAAACATGAAAAGTATTACATAGCCATCCTTTTTTATCACAATCCAACATATGAATTGTAGTAAAAGTGATTATAACTGCCTGGTTGGGGGATTGTTTGGATGACACTAACTGAAACTCTTGTCACTTGCTTAGTTTAAACAGTCATCTCTCAAAAAGGGGGGGGGGGGTACTATCACCCAAACTTTCAGAGTTTCTCAGTGGGTTAATTTCCCCCATACACTAAGGCTATCTAAGTAGATTTTAATATGGGCATAGTAGTGGCTTCTACTTTGAAGCCCACCTAGTCTAAAACCAGCCCTGCTCAGAGGTGTACACAGAAGGTCACCATAGCCTGTGTGTAAAGCTGGGGATGATATAATTATTTCTTTACTTTTCCTAACAAACTTCAGAGGGATGCATTGAGGGTCACTGAGCTTGTATAAGAGCAGTGTACTGACAAGTTGGAAGTATTACTGCATTTTTTCCAGTTTTCACACAATCAAACATCAGATAAAGTTGGCTATCTTTAGGGAAGGTTAAAGAGGTGTTCTGTTTATATATGTCTGACACCAAATATGGTTTTTTTTCTGTTTTTTTCTAGTCTGGCATCAGAGTGGTATACAGAAAGTAGCTGTCGTTTTTTTTAGGTAGGGGTGAGTATGCATGCTGTAGATGCATATGACAGCATCGACCTAAAATATAAGACTGTGGCCATTTGTCTCTTAAGTATCATCCCAGTTTAATACCAGAGGTGGATACATAGAAAATGACTACCTTTTCTAAGGTGAGGTAAGGAGGCAGGTACTATTTTCAGATATGATTCAAGCATCATCACAGGCATTTGCTTTCTCTACTCATTGTGTTCTGCTATTTGGCCAACTTTCTTCTTTAAAATAACAAAAGTAAGATTGAATTTCCTTCCTTCCTTATTCAACTCTGAAATGCACCACAAATCATCTGTACTCCCATGGCTTCAGGGTGCCTATTGTCTCTAGACCCTCAGCTTAAGTAAGTTATTACAATGTAGGCCTGATCAGTTAGGCTGTGTTGAAAGTATGCAGGAAAAAATAAACTGGAAGAATAAGAATTTCTTCCCATTATCATGATTTATGCACATGCCATTATTGGAAGAAAATCTTATTTAAAAAAAAAAAAACTGTAAATACACCTAAGAGCATATAGAATTTCCATGGCTTCAGGAAAGGGGGAGGGATTATGAACGCAGACCTCCTGGCTTAATGCAATTATTTCTGTCACACTTATTACCATATAGCCTTGCTATGGTAAGGTTGGAAGGATTTAGCAAAAGAAAATAAAGCTGAACAGAAAAAAATGAATTTCTTTCCTTAATCATGAGTTATGTTCAGGCCATCACTGGAAGCAAAAAATGTTTAAAACAAGAAACTGTAATATGCATCTCAGAAGAGTCTAGAACTCCAATGGCCTGACCTCTGGTTTAAAGCAGCTGTTTCCTGGGTAGTTATCAAAATGTAGTACTGCCTGCTTAAAATGTGTTAAAAGAATGTATGAATAAATATAAGGGGAAAAATGAAGAGTACAACGTGTGTAAAAAAAGAAGAACAAATTAATCTGGATGAAATATGAAATAGGTAGGCCCATATGTGGATGAGAAGGACACCAGGGCATGTGTTTTGGGGGAGCAATGCAGAGTGGGAAGCATTGTGGAGCCCCTTGACCTAGGGCTCCTTTTCATCTAAGGCTAGCCCTTTATGTAGGTGCCAGTCAAATTCTTGACATCTCATTTACTGGACATGTTTGGGTGGTGGAGAAAGGATGACAGCA
>NC_056732.1:862452775-862550275 GCF_019279795.1 Protopterus annectens | reverse complement strand
AGTGGCCATTGTTGTGAGGAGAATTTAATGCAAAGTACAGGGAGGCAGGAGAATCTTGTGAACTGGATTATGTATGAATGAATAGTTTTTATTTTGGTGTTAATGAATGGTGCCAATGAAAACATGAAACTGCTTAGTGACAACCTAGTGAAAAGACTTTTGGTAGTCCAGTAGCAGAATATGTTGTATTCTCTACTTTGCCCAAATCTGGCCAATTCCTTTGAAAAAAAAATCTGATTTGTGATATGAGCCTCATTGACAAATGGTTGTCCACGAGACTTAGGTTGTCTGTACCAGTTCCTGTTTCTTTTTGATTGATGTTGGAGACAAAGGGATATAGAATTTCTCAAGTTCAAATCAGACAGATTGCACAAACACCTTGTAGTTCAAGTGTTTCTTCTGCTGGTTTGTTTGAGCTCCAGAAAGTAGCAGCAGGATGTCCTACTTCAATGATGCATTGGTAAGCACTGGCATTACTGGGTACTGTTGCACAATTTACAGTGAGTATATCAAACTTCTGTGTGTTTCATATAACAAGTGATTCACAGCAGTTTATATGATGTGTGAATTCCTGGGTATATAAAACATGAAGCAGTATGAGATACTCTATGCAAATTGTGTAAGAATCGCTAATTTCCCAAAAAGTGTGCAGCACTGGTTTTGTGTGTGTGTGTGTGTGTGTGTGTGTGTGTGTGTGTGTGTGTGTGTGTGTGTGTGTGTGTGAGAGAGAGTGTATGTTCATAGGTTAATACTAGGCTAACAAACACATGGCTCTTTATAAGCCAAGCTGTCCAACTCAACTCACTTTTGCCTTTTGCCCCAGAGTTCCTTGCATGCCTATATGGTGGGGTATGTTAATAAGGAGGTAGCTAATGTTTATGTATGTCAGAGTGTGGAAGAAATGTTAGTTTTGGATTCATTTACTTACTGTCAATGACTGTCCATCAGAGACATGGGGACAAGGCCAGGGGTGTATTTTCAGCTTCTCAAACAATGATCGGGGTTTCTTTTGAAACGGTCGGGGACTAACTCTGCTTTACATTGATGAGGAGCTTATTCCATAACATGGTTATCCTTTGAAACATATTTTAGTCTCTCCAGTAGGTTTTATTTATGTTGCTGACCTAGGCCCTTGGATCTAGTGTATCTGGTGCTGTTTGTCCTGTGGATGTACAAGAGATCCATCACAGCTGGATCCAAGGACACCTTATACCTGCAGGAGACTGACTACAGAGTTAGGACCTTGTGGTGATCTGTGTAGGACAGAGTGTTCAAACTGTGGATTATCCTGATGATGGAATTTGGGGGCATTCCAACTGTTGCTTGTGCCTGGTTAGGTACTTGCCAAAAGGGGCATTGTACTCAATGATGGGTCTGATAAGGGCTGGGTAAAGTGGTACTACTACTTCCCTGGACCTGGATGCCATACCATTCCTTATGAGCTGGGTGACATAGAATGATTTTCTTACTATCTTGGCTACATGTTGGTTGAATGCCACATTACTATCTACATGTATACCCAGATCCCTAACTATTAGGTCAACTCTTAGAAGTGTTTTACCAATGAAGTAATTAGCTTGAGTGGACACTTTCTCAAAGGGTGCTATAATGCATTTCTTTGCATCTAGTTTTAAACTGTGGCTTTTGCACCGGCAAACTGTTTGTGTTAGACCCGCTTGTAGAATGTTGGTGTCATGGAAGGAATCCATGATTGCTCCCAATTTAAAATTGTTTGTGAACAGGGTGAGCCAGAGGCATTTTACATTAGCCTTGACTTCCAAGACATAGATGGCAAAAAGGAAAAGGGCCAACATAAACCCCTGCGGTTCTCTGTCTGGTGACAAGTCTCTTGGTGAAAGTGGTCTTACCAATCCTGACTTCTTGGGTCCTATGTGTGAGCCATGTGGCAATCCAGTGAATTATGTAGGGATTTATCCTTAGTTCTGGGAGGCTGTCAAAAATGGCTGAGTGGGGTATTGTATCGAATTCCTTGGTGAGGTCATGGTAGGCAGTATGCACTATTTTCCCCTTATCCATAGCAAGGGTCTATATTATAACATCGAATGCTCAACATTTCGAATGCTATAATATTGACCCATTTCAGTCGAACAATCATAACATTGAACACTCAGAACAGCAAATTTTTTTCCCAGGGAAAAAAAATTTGCTGTTCCAAGAAACATACACACACACACAACACAAGCACACCAAAACAACTGCAATCCACAAACATACACTTAAAATCCTACATATAACCCTACACTAAATTGTACATACACTACCATCTATCCACTTACCTTAACCCAAACCCTAACTTTAAGGTCCGTAACTCTCACACACTCACCTCACCCGCGCCCAAACCCTAACTCACTTAACCCACCCCTAACCCTACAATCTATCACTATCACACACTCACCTCACATGCGCCATAACCCTAAGTAACTTAACCATCCCCTAACCCTAAAGTCTGTCACTACCACACACTCATCTCACCTGCACCCTAACCCTAAAGTCCCTAACTACTGCACACTCACCTTACCCCAGTCCGTTCGCTCACTTACCTTAACCCAGTCCGTAACCATTGCAGCACACTTACCTGAACCCAGTCCGTAACCTCCATTCGCTCAGTTCCCTAAACTCGGTCCGTAACCATTGTACCACAGTGCTGTAAATAGTGAAGCCACGGAATGGACCAATGAAATTTTACCCTAGGTAAAATTTCGATGTTTTGAGGCTTTGCTGTTGTCAGCTTTTGCTCTAAAGGGTTCGATATTATAACATTCAAAGTTTTAAAACTTCAGTGTTATAATATAGACCCCCCATAGCAATAGTGACTCTCTAAAAGAAGTCTACCTGGTTAAGTAGGCAATATCTTCCCTTAGCAAAACCAAACTTGGATGTGTCCAGTGTCCCTAGGTTGCAACTGTACTTGTTGATCATTTCCATGATAATTCATTCCATGGCTTTGCATACTAGACTTGTCAGACTGATGGGTTTGTAGTTCCCAAGATCAGTTGATGGTCTACCCTTATGAAAAAGGATGACAGTTGTAACTCTCCATTCACCTGGCATGTAAATTATTTTGAGGCTATGTTGAAGAATGCATCAAATGGTCATGCTAGATCATGTTTTAGGCTATTTTGGAGGCAATCGAGGATACTGTCAGGGTGCAATGTAACAGTGTTTTTTACCTTAGTGAGCACCTCCAGGACCTGCTCTCTGTTGATAGTCAGGGGGATATGCTAGAAAGGACTTCACAGAGAGTAACTGATGGAATGGTTGGATGAAGTAAGAGATGAGGTTATCTGCCAGAAGATTTGCTGTCACCCTGGTCAGTGAAGGTTTTGCCATTTATCACCACTTCTGATGCCTTGTGATTGCCCTTAGTCTGGAAGAATATTCTGACCTTGTAACTAGTCTTTCTTGACATTATTAGTCCTCTTAGTTTCTTATTTGTTAAGTTTTTTCTGCTGTTATATAGCCTGTTAAGTAAGGATTCCAGCAATGTGGTTTGTTTTTTTTGTTAGATCTGGACTTACTTGTAGGTATGACAGCCTCAATGCAGCTGTTTATATATTTGTAGAGGGTTTCTGTAAATAATTCTGAATAGGTAGCTGTGTTCTTGTGGTTTGTGAAAGCCATGAATTTTGACAAATTGTCACTTAACAGAATGACATTTTCTTTAGTATAGTTTTTAACTGTAATGGATTTTGTTAGATTTCCCCTGGTTGAATTTTATTTCAGGGGAGACAGCTTTGTGGTACAACTTCAACAATAACAGGAGACACTCCAGGTGCAGTTACTGTAACTATTGACAAGCCCCCTATACAAATCATAGCTAAGTACTGGCCCTCAAATCTGACCCAATATGCCAAACTGCCTATCTAGATCTCTTTGAATCTATCAAGATTCATCCCTTTACCCTGATCCTGGGTGTCTTTAACTACCAAAACATAGACTGGAAGTACTACTCTTGCCAGAACACAAATGCCCATAGATTCCTCAATTTTGTCAATAAAAATGCTTTGGAACAGCTAGTTGTACCCTCACAAGAGGTGATAATATCTTGGATTTGGTATTAACCAACATGAGTAACCACTGCAACATCCCTGCAGTATCATCCTCCCTTGTAAGTTCCAACCATAAAGTGGTCATGTTCAAAGTCACCATCTCCCCTGACTCCGCTCTAGCTAGGGTCAATCAAAAATTGTCTCCAAAACTGATTATAGCCTCCTGGGGGATGGTATAAACAGCTTCACAGCCCCCTCCCCTTCTCTAGGAACTGGCACCAGTATCCAAAATTATACCAAATTACTATACGAACATTTATATAGATGCATGGAATCGGGAATACCTGACATGACTAAATCATCCTCCTCAAGGAAAAGTAAACCTTTCTGGTGGACATCTGTAATAAATAAACTGTATAAGAAAAGAAAGAAATTCCTGTCCAGGACCAAGAAGGAGCAGGTGCCCAATTGGAAACAATCTCTCCTTAGCCTAAAAAAGCAAATAAGAGCACTAGTGAAATCCTCCAAAGCAAATTTTGAGTCCAAATTGGCCACATCTACTAGAGACAGTTATAAAGCCTTCTTCACATATGTCCATAATCTCAAAAGTAGCACCCAGATTTATTCAGAACTTGTGGTCAAGGACACCACATAAACAAATGCCGTAGATACAGCAATCTTGCTGGCTGATAGATTCAATGAAAATTTCACCCCTCTGTCCCCCCATCAGTAAATTAGGACATTCTCAGTACCTGCCCCCTTCCTCTTATATCTAGGGATCAGGTCATCACTGCTCTCTCGAAACCAAAAAATACAGCCTCCATGGAACCTGATAACATACCAGGCTGCATCTTACATGAACTCAGGTAGGAACTTGCAGCACCATTAGGCGCCCTATTTGAACAAAGCCTGAATACCAGTTTTGTTCTAGGTGAGTGGAGGACAGCCACTGTCATCCCTTTACACAAAGGTGGAGTGTCCACTGATCTGGGAAATTATACATCCATCAGCCTAACTAGACTGATCTGCAAGGCCATGGAATGGATTATCACGGACCTCATTAACAAGGACATTGGCAACCTTCAAACACTCAATCCCACACAGTTTGGCTTCATCAAGGGGAGGTCATGTCTGTTAAATTTGGTTGAGTTTTTTTGAGACAGTCACCAAAGCCCTGGATGAGGGGAAGACAGTGCACACAGCATACCTTGAGCTGGCCAAAGCCTTCAACACTATTTTCCACTTGGGCATAATAGATAAACTCTCTCAACTAAGAATCGATCTGTATGTTACCAGATTGGTAGCCAACTGGCTCACTGACAAAACCCATCTAGTCAAAATAGGGGAAGCCACCTCAAGCAGTAGACCCATATCAAGTTGTGTACCCCAGGGTTTGGTCTTGGGGCCTCTGTTATTTGAGATATACTTGGGAGCTGTCTTCAATTCCCCTAGTGATGTGGACATCCTCAAAGAGTGTCTCACTCAGACACTAGATTGATAGCCAACTGGCTCACTGGCAGAACCCATCTAGTCAAAATAGAGGAAGCCACCTCAAGCAGTAGACCTGTATCAAGTGGTGTACCTCAGGGTTTGGTCTTGGGGCCTCTGTTATTTGGGATATACTTGGGAGCTGTCCTCAATTCCCCTAGTGATGTGGACATCCGCAAAGAGTATCTCAACCAAACAAATGACTAGTACCAGAAACATAGCCTCAAGCTGAATACAAAAAAAATGCATTATCATCCCCTTTGGGGAGAGAAATATCCCCACAAATTATCACATTAGTAACAATGTCCTAAGCATGTAGTCAGTCATGAGGGATTTGGGCACCCAGATTGATAGCAGCCTGACTTTTGACCACCATATTGCTTCCATTGTACGGAGAGTTTTCTACATGGCCCACCTCATAAGTAAGGGTATCTCATCCAGGGACAAGGAGGTCATAATATCTGTGTATTCTTTCCTTATAAGGCCCATTATTGAATGCAATGCCCTATTCATCATGTACCTCGCAAAGCACATTCAGCAGCTGGAGAGACCACAGAGGTTCCTCACCAGGAGAATCCAGGGCCTCAAAAATCTACCATATACAGATAGGCTAAAAACCCTATCCCTCTACTCTGTTTCATACAGACTCTTCAGAGGTGACCTCTGTCTGGCATACAAGGCAATCTTGGACCCTGCCTTCTGCATATGCACAAGTCAAGCTCCACTCAAGTAACCTCCTCAACCTGGTCTGTGACATCAATAGTACTTGTTGGTGGGACAGATTTGTGTCCCAGAGATTCCCCCCTCTCCACATCAAGCAGAGTACCTCTTGCAGGAGCCTGAATGGCTAACTGAAAGCAGCAGATTCTCAGAGCTCTGTAAGACTAATATAAAATACAGGAAATAATTTATTATTTTTCAACAAAAATATTCAGAACTGGTCGATAAAAGTCTAAAGTACATAACTAGAAACTTTTGTAAATCTATGTGACTTTTTTCCTGTCAAACTACAAAGGAGAATATTTTTACCTGTGGTGATGAGTACATCAAATAATTTTCACTCTGACTTGGCTTTAAAAAGAGAACTGCAACTGGTGACTACTGCAATGCAAGGACTGTCATTAAAAATGGATGATTTCAAGGAAAATTTACAAAATCTCAAGGAAAATTGTCAGAAACAGATACACTCAAGGAACTCATTCAGCCACGTCAATCTAAAATAACAAACATAGAAACCTCTCTTAATGACATTGAGAGGGGACTCAAAGAAGAAGAAACCCAGAAGAAAATTCTCATTAAACAAAACATCTGGCTCCTAAATAAAGTGGATGAGCTTTAAAACACAGAGAGAAAATCTGACAAGACTTTTTGGCATCCCTGAGGGAACTGAAGGGGAACATATCATCACTTTCGTAAATTCATGGATTCCAGAAGTTTTAGACAAAGGAGGGTTTCCCATTTGACATTGATAGAGCTCAAAGAGCTTTAGGAAGACCAGTATCAACATCTTCTTCCACTCCTCTAGATCAATAGTTATAAAGTTTTTATCCTATTTGGATAAATAATTGGTCCTAAAAACAGCCTGGAAAAGAGTCCCTCAAAACCCAATAAGGTTAAACAACGATTATTCTGCTAGAGTCCGGGAACAAAGGAAAAAAGTTTGACCATTACTAAAGCTTCTAAAGCAAAACAGCATTAAAATACAACTTGCCTTTCATGCCAGATTAAAAAATCCTACATCTAAATGAAATGAGAACTTTCAACAACCAAAAAGAAGCTGCTGCATTCATCAAAAACAATAATATTATCTCCCTGTTTGAAGAGGGCCACTGATAAATAGGTTCATAGGTTCATACTAGGCTATCTGCCCGAGGGCATTTATAAGCCTAGCCCATTGTTTTGTGGCTTACGCCACCCCTTTAGTATGGGGAACTATACCCATTATTTTGCTGTGCCTCTGTCGAGCAGTGACACTGAGGTAATTCCTGGGGTATATCTGCGATCTCCCATCCATTGGTATAGGTTCATAGGTTCATACTAGGCTATCTTCATGGACTGATGTCAAAAAGAAAAAACAAAAAACTGAATCAAGAATTGCAGTCCCTTCCAGATCTCTCAAAGTATCTACTGCAACTTGACTGCATTCAAATGTGTTGTGATGTATCTCAAATAAGGTATGTCATGTAAGTGTACTTCTTTATACATATACAAAGTGGGGAAAACAAATGGAAAATGATTGGTTCTAACTTATTAAGAGCAATATAATTGAATCATTTTATTAGTAAAGTTAAATGGCAAATTATTTTATATTTCATGTTTTAAAAGTGGGTAACAAGTTTATTAATCTTGGCATCCTTCAACCCTTATAGACAGCTTTGAGTGCCATTGGTATTTAGCTTCTACATACTGTTATGTTTTAAGTGTGGAATAATTACTACCTTGATTGTGGAGTTATTGAAAATAATAATCTACTTAAGATTTAAATTATACAAGATTCACACTTGCGATCAATATACACTGCTATTTAAATGAAAACGTCATAGAAGCTTAGTGAAATCTTGTTAATTGCTAAGGAGAGGTTTGGTTTTAGGTTCATAGGTTCATAGGTTTATACTAGGCTATCTACCCTAAGGCATTTATAAGCCTAGCCCAAATTTTTGTGGCTTACGCCACCCCTTATATGAAAAAATACTATGCCCATTAGTTTGTTGTGCCTCTGTCCAGCAGTGGCACAGAGATGATTCCCGGCATAAATCTACGATCTCCCATCCACAGGTCAAGATTTCTGTTGAACAGAGCCAGCGAGGTGCTCTGCCTCACATGGACCGGGATTTTATTCCACAGCATAGGGAGTCTCTGAGTGATAAATCTATCCCTCCAGCACATCCTATTTATATCCGTGCTAAGGTTTAAGTCACTTGCTCTAGTGGTTTTGGTGGATTTGGATTTTTTGAGGTGGAGCATGTCCATTAATTCCGGGTTGGACATGGCCTTGTATGTCAGGCACATGTCACCTCTGAGCAGATGGTATGCAACTGAATAGAGCTGGAGTTTCTTCAATCTGGCAGCATATGACAGATTTTGGAGTCCCTTTATCCTTTTGGTGAAGAACTTTTGGGGTCTCTCCAATTGCTGCAGATGTCGGGTGAGATACATCCCGAATGGGGCATTGTACTCGATCATTGGTCTGATAAGTGAAGAGTACAGGGGAACAATGACCTCACTAGATCTGGATGTGAATCCCTTCATGATCAGGTGGGCAATGTAGAAGGTCTTTCTAACCACTTTAGCAACGTGAGTGTCAAAAGAAAGGCCACTGTCAACCTGGGTCCCCAGGTCCCTGATAACCTCTTCTGTGCTTAGTGGATTGCCACCTATATGGTAGCTTGGCGTTACCTTGTTTTTCCCGAAGGGTATGACTATACATTTTTTGGTGTTTAACTTCAGGCCATGGCTCTGGCACCAGCTATCTGTTTCCGTGAGTCCCTTCTGAAGGATATCCATGTCCGATGCACTTTCCACTATGGCGCCCAGTTTGCAGTCATCTGCAAACTTTGTCAGCCAAAGTCCTCCCATGTTGGCCTGTACTTCTGAGAAGTAGATGCCGAACAATAGGGCGCCAAGGACCGAGCCCTGTGGGACACCACTTGTGACCGGCTTGGAGTCTGACATAGCGCCAGCAACTCTAACCCTGTGGGTTCTGTCCTTAAGCCAGTTTGCAACCCATCTTGTGACATATGGGTTTACATTTAAGCTGGTAAGTTTTTCTATAATACCCGAGTGGGGTATTGTGTCGAAGGCCTTTGCAAGGTCAAGGTAGGCTGTATGGACTGCCTTTCCCTCATCAATGGCCTTGGTGACTGTTTCGAAGAAGTTGACCAAGTTCAAAAGGCATGATCTGCCCTTGACAAAGCCAAACTGGGTCGGGTCTAATGTCTGCAAGTCCCCTATATCTTTGTTTATGAGTTCCATTATGATCCTCTTCATAGCTTTGCAGACTAGACTTGTTAAGCTTATGGGGCGGTAATTACCAGGGTCTGTAGAGGCACCACCTTTGTGGAGTGGGACCACAGTTGCCGTACACCACTCCTTGAGCACGTATCCTGTGGTAAGGCTGAGATTAAGCAGCTGCCTTATGTGCGGGTTTAATTCCTCATTTAGCTCGTGTAGCACACAGCCGGGGACACCATCCGGTCCCATTGATGCTGTGTTTTTAGCTTTAGAGAGAGCAGCTTTCACCTGCGCATTTGAGATGTCTGGGAGGCTACACTCTGCTGGGATAGTTATCTCTCCTTTAGGGGGGGAAGAGGGGGGTGAAGTTTGCACTGAACCTGTCTGCCAGTATGTTGGCAATGTCTGTGGGTTCAGTGATTTTTGTATAATTTTGGACTAATTCTGAGCATATCTGGGAGTTTCCACCCAGGTTCCTAACATAGCTGAAAAAGGCCTTATGATTGTCCTTTGAATCCATGGCAATTTTTCTCTCAAATTTGGCCTTAGTTGATTTTATGAGTGCTCGTATTTTTTTATTAATAATGATCAGGGGTGACTTCCCTTTTATGGATTTTGTTCTATCATGTAATAGCTTTCTCCTCTTATTGTAAAGTTTGTTAATGGCTGGGGTCCACCAGACTGGACGTTTGCCCTTTGTGGAAAGAGTCTTGTTTTTATTTGGGATCGCCTGATCCATGCAGACCTGGAGGTGTTCATAGAAGGCATTTGTAAGGGCTTCCGCAGGTTGGGTTGTGGTTTCCACTGGCTCAGGGGCCTTGAAGGATACCACACCAGTCTTGAATAGTGTGAAGTTTGCTTTAGAGAAGTTCTTCACTGTGGTCTTTTTTGTTTGGGGTGGGGGCGGGATGTGGATTTCCAGTGAGATTAGTTTATGATCAGATCTCACCAATGAGGGATATACTTCCGGTGTGGAGCATTTTGTCCCCATGTTTGTGATAATGAGATCTAGTATATTTTCTCCTCTCGTGGGAACAGTGACTAGCTGTTCCATGGCATTTGAATTTATGAACTCCAGGAACCGTTAGGCTAGAAAGTTAGGGCTTGAGTAATGTTCCCAGTCTATATTCAGGTAGTTGAAGTCACCCAATATGATGGTGTTTGGAGATACATTTATACCCTCCAGTGTCTTCAGGATGGCTGTGTGGGGTTCCTGAGTTTGAGAGGGTGGCCTGTAGCATGCTACAATTTGTAGAGCAGTTTTGCCTATGGTTAGTTGCACCTGGATGGTTTCCGAAGCTTCGTGCGTTGCCACCAACCTGGAGGTGTGGGTATCCTTTATGAATATGGATACACCCCCTTCTTTTGTGGTGTGGTCCAGGTTTTGGGGCCGGAACGCATGATATGAGGTAAAACCTAATAGTGCTGGGGTGCTCTCAGGAGCCTTGAACCAGGTTTCAGTTACAGCACAGACATCGATGTTCTCCATGTTTTTCTATGGAGTTCACTATGTCTGGTAGTGAACTATGTTTTGAATGATTCCTGTCCCTGATTAGTATGGAGTCTAATTAGCTAGTTTTGTTCCTTTTGTGCTCTGATGGATGGATTGTGCTCTGTGGTATGAGGTTCAGCTAGTATGTACATTGCATTCTTTGTTCACTCGTTTTTCCTCTCCTTTTGGTTCCCTGAAGTGCTATAATAGAAGTGGGTACTGCTTGAAGTCTTGGCTAATGTGTGTGATTACATATATATATATATATATGAGATAAGCCTTATGCATCAGATTTATTTAAAAAACTAAAAAAAAGAGGAAAAAATATAGCTAGCGATAGTGTTAGGGGAAGGATGCATGAATGCTTGATGTCTGCATGAAAGTCTGAGATGTGGGTTGACATGGAGATGCTTTGTAAACTGTAAACTTGTGTTTTTGGACTGTGATTGCTTAGGATGGCTGGAAGTTAAAATGATCGCTTTTTTCTCATGTATTATACAGAATAAAGTAATGAATTGAGTTGTTGGGGCATTTGATTGAGTCTGTTTCACTTAGTGGTGCGTGGATGCATGGAAACTGGGAAGTTGCTTATATAGAAATAGATGTGGGGTTTGGTTGCTAGGAATTTGTTTGGGGGGTTGATTAACAGGGGGATCCTCTCTGAAAGTGTATGTATCTCTGCTTTGGTGATTGCAGAGTGGGAAATCATTCATATATAACTAGAATAGGTGAAGCTTTTTCAGAGCTCAAGGCAGTATCCGCGATTGCCTGTCATCCTGTCATATTTCTCCCAGCTCAATTCACATTAGAAAGGCATGTAAAAGGAAGCAACTCCCTGACTGGTTATGACACTTTAGAGAGGTGGGAAATTAATGTGACTGATGGAACTGATTTTATTACAATTATATTATGGATGTGTATTAAATCTGTTATTCTTTAAGCATATAAGATAACATTAGCATAAAGTGAAAAGTTTTAAGGTGTTTTTTTTCCCTTCTACTATATTTCTGATCATAGTATATGTATATAGTTGGATATTTGTTTCTAAACTGGGGGTCTGTAGGATGCTATAAGAAAAATAGATAACATTTTAGCCTGTGTTTCATCAGGTTTAGTACCCCATCCCTTCTTTCATGGTGGAAAGCACATTAGATGTGTTCAGCATTTTTGCAAATATGTTAATGTTTGTTTTATAAACATCTCAAGAAATGATATATGACATTTAAGCACAATTTAAGTTAAATTGCATTGGATAAACTTGTTCGTGAGCTTTAGGACCTACAAAAAAGGGAAAAGGGGAAAATTATGTTTATCTGTATTTACTAAAGCAGTTAGTAGCTCATTCAAATGAGATGCAATTATTATAGCAACATCATGCAGCAGTGTATACACTTTTTTGCACCATTAAGTAAGCCGTTACTAACTTGCTCTCCTGGATTAGAGCAATGCTTGTCTTTACTGTCAATGTTCTTGCATGAAGTAAAAAGTGTAAGGTTCAGTAAATCTCTTTAACAGCATGATATATTTAGGGTATATATTGAATCAGCGAATGCTTAAAAAAGTGAACTCTGATTCATCGACCTTATATAACCGAAAGCTTACAATCTCAAACACACGGAACAGAGATTTTTTTTCCCAGGGAAAAAATCACTGTTCCACAAAAAAAAAAAAAAAAAAAAAAAATCTTTAAACAGTATATAATCCAATGTGAGTGCCCCCCATACCCCCTTACTTAAATATATCAACTCCAAGATTGCACCACAGCGTCAGAAATGGAAAACTCCCGAAACCGGCCCAGTGATTTTTTTTTCCCTGGGAAAAAAATTGCTGTTGGGTGTTTGAGATTGTAAGCTTTCACTTACATAGGGTCGATGAATCAGCGTTCTGTTTTTTAAGCATTCGCTGATTCAATATAGACACTATACTTAGAATCAGATACATCTGGGAGAGAATAAGTAGTAAACAGGAGTGCATAAAATGACTTCAGATAACTTGTGATGTTTCTTTCCTTAATATAAAAAATTGGGGATTCTGTTTTCTGAGTTATAATATGTTTATAGATTGACAGATTATTTTCTGTAGCACAGACATTAACTTATGCTTAAAAGATGGCACAATTTGCAAATAGAAGAGCCATTGGTTTATTTTATAATTTTCTGTCAGTGAAATGGACAAAGTGTTGCTTAATTTGCAAACTAATGTAACAATATATCAAATAGAGCCCTAATTTTCAGTATGACTATGCCAACATCACAGACAAAAGGGATTTCCTTCTATGTGGCACACCTCATCACAAAGGGCTTTTCATCCAGAAAAAATGAGGTCATTGTCCCACTGTACTCATCCCTCATTAGACCCATTATAGAATACAATGCCCCATTTGGTATGTACCTCTCAAGACATCTGGAAAGGCCACAGAAATACCTCACTAAAAGAATCGCAAGCCTAAAGCAGATGCCCTATGCTGACCGTCTAAAAAAAACTCCACCTATACTCTGTCGCATATTGTCTACTCAGAGGCAATCTCTGCTTAACATACAAGGCCATGTCAAACCCAGAGCTGTTGGACATGCTACACTTAAAAAAAATCCCAATCGCTCAGAGACACATGCTCCAGGGATCTAAACCTTGTCATCACAATGAACAAAACATGCTGGAGGGATAGGTTCCTGACCCAGAGACTCCCCAGACTCTGGAATAGACTGCCCATACATGTCAAGCAAAGCACCTCTTTGGCCCTCTTCAAAAGGAACCTTGAGGATTGGATGGGAGATAGAAAATTCACCCCGAGGATCATGTCAGTCGCCCTGCTAGATAGGGGTCCAGGGAAGTAAATATTGTGGGAAGAAATAGCCAGGGAATTGTTATGGCTAGGCTTGTATAGGCCCTAGGGCCGATAGCCTAGTACCAACCTATGAATCTATGGATATCAGTGCCCAGGAAGGCAATCTAGTGTAAATTAGTGACCGGATAGTAGATAAGATTATTTAATCTGTTTCATGAAATGAGATAGACCTCTAGTACCCCAAAGAAGCTTACAATAATTGACATCATTATCTCAACTAGATACACCGCAAGGTATTAAGATATAGATTTAAAAGTTTATACAAGATATATAGTGATTTATTAAACATCTTTAATAATAATTCATGGGTCACTTGCAAAAATAATTGAGTAGCAGAAAGTTGCTTATCTATTAACTAGTCATAATTGTAACTTTTATATTTCATATAAGACTATCTTTAGTTATACAGATGCATTTCAGAAAACATACTCTTAACTCTCTCATAATGTTATAATCTTTATATAACACCAATGAGAGTTGACAATAATACCAAAGGCTTATGTGTAGTACTACTTCTTTTGTTGTTACTTACTAAATTTGATATAACTGCATAAAACTGTTTTTTAATACCCAAATCAATATTTACTCATTTAGTTAATTTGAGTTCTTATAACTGTAGAAATACACTAAAGGTCATATATATATTATACTTAGTTGTAAGGTAGACCTTTTGATGACATATTAATTTTGGATATTGTTTACATAGGACTATGTTTAAATACTCAGTTTTTCTTTAAACTAATTCTTGGAAATTGGTTGTGATTATAATTAATATGTAAAAGAAAAGTGAACACTACTGTAAAGATTTCTTAAATATGTTATTTTAACATAAGAGCTTCTTTAGAACCAATTGGTTCATTTGTTTCATTACTTTTATTTAGCTATACACATTTCAAACATCAGGATTACTTAGCATAAAGACAAAATGCATAACATGCATAATGTCAAGATAGAAGATAACTTATACTTGCTTACTTTTTATTTTGAAATGTAGTATTATATAATACTCTTATTTGTTTCTTGCTTACAGTCATTAGTCACCTTTAAATTAGTGATACATTGATCACAATTTTTTTGTGGTTAATTTAATTGTTAGTTTAAAAGATAAATTAAAGCCTGAATGGAACAATAGTAAGCATTATAAGCTACTTAATTTATAAATTATTCTCCTATAATACTTATCTTATGGGCTAAGGTGGTTAGGATGATTAGTCTTAAATATTTATATTTGTCTGTTAGACAAGGAATGTCTTTCATTCCATGTTTAGAGTGGAACTGAATTCACATAAGTGCAAATTTTGTTAATAGGTTTTTATTCAATTATTTTCCAAATGTTAAAATGCCTGACCAAAAGTCTTTACTATCAATATTCATGAAAAAAACATTATTAAGATAATTAGAAATTTACTAATTCATGTAGAGTTAAATACACAAGAAGAGTATTTGATACTTACAATGTTAATAATACGAAGTTTAAAAAAAAAATCCTGACATAGACTTAACATTGGTGTATTTAAATATTAATGGCTTAAACAATCCAAATAAGAGATCCAATTTAGTAAGGTATCTAAAAGTAAATAAAGCTCAAGTAGTTTTTCTTCAAGAAACTCATTTTAAAATAAATGACACATTTACATGGGCTCCTAATAAATACAGAATACTAGCTCAATCTTCTTATAAATCAAAGGGTAGAGGAATAACAATTCTATGGAAAAGGATATCATTAAGCCCAGAAGTTATCTACAAACATGTAGATAAAGATGGACTTATAGCTATAGTTATACTAAAATTTAGTAACAGAATATGGACATTAGTGAATTTATATTAGTTCCCTGGTATGGGGGTAGGTCTAGCTAAGAAGCACTTAGATCTCTTTACAACTATCTCTAAAGGTAATATAATAATAGGAGGTGACTTGAATTGTATTAGAGATGTCACAGAAACCACAAATAAGAAATCCCCTTGTCTATCATCCACAGCTAAACTACTAAAAAAATGGACTAAGATGTTCAAATTAAGCGACATGTATGATGCTATAGGACCTAATTCATTACTTTTTTCACATCAAGACTATAGATATGGTACCCAAACCAGAATAAACAAAATATATGCATCTCAAAATCTATTTTCAAAAATCTTGAATTTCTCAATACAGCCATGTCCATTTTCAGATCACAACTCCCTTGTACTGGAAATTTGCATAGAGTTTAAACCATTAGTTATTACTTCTAGGATTCTTTCATACATTAGAAAAATCAAGGAGTTTAAATCTTGGCTAATTTCTGAACTTCAGTTTTTTCTTTCTAGAAATTAATTGGAAACCAGAAATAAACACACTTATGGTATGGGATTCATTAAAAGCTTATATATATATATGGTAAAACCATCAGCTGGTTCAAACATAAAGTTAAAGAATGGGAATCATAATTACAGGAATTACAAAATCAACTTTTATTATTTATGTCTACTAAGAATGTAACTGATACGGACAATAAAAAGAAAATAGAAGAAGAAAATAAAAAGTATAATGAAATACTATCCCATAAAACTAATTTAGCCATAGAGAGATTAAAAATAAACTCATATGCTACTTCTCCAAAGCATCTACATAATCAATCTATGAAAGTTAAATGCAATTGAAAACCAATAACATAGTTAGTATATTATATGAGGGAAGGAAAAAGAAAGTCTCAGACACAGGTGATATTTTAGATGCTTTTAAATATCATTATGCTGAACATCACAAAAGCAAAATAGGCATAACTGAAAATTGGAATCTAGAAAATATAACCCCCAACATTAAAAAAATGTCTGAAGAACTAAAGTTAGAATTACAGAAACCAATAACACAGAAAGAATTTATAGACAAGATCAAATAAAGTAAATCTAATAAGGCACCAGGGATAGATGGTTTAATCATAGAATTTTATAAATTATTTCCCAACTCCGTATCTTCTCTCCTACATAAAATCTTTCTTGAAGCCCAATCATTAGCAAAAAATCTTACCTTCATGGAAATATTCTTTAATTACTCCTATCTTAAAAGAAAATAAAACCCCTAATCATTGTAACTCTTACAGACCAATATCTTTGTTGAATAATGATTATAAAATCTTTATGTCAATAATGGTTAACAGAATGAAAATCTCTCTGACTAAAATAATTAATAAAGATCAGACTGGTTTTATATATAATAGACATACCCAGGATAATATCAAAAGGATACTAACACTAATTGATTATTTAAATAGAGGAACTCAAGAAGCATTGCTAATTGGTCTAGACATAGAAAAGGCTTTTGATTCCTTAAACTGGGACTATTTAGAGTTTTGCATATTTTTGACTTCCCTCTCTCCTTTATCATACTTATAAAGAAAGTTTATGATAATAACTTAGCATTTGTCAAAATAGGTCACTTTACCTCTGAGGCAATTCAGATCACAAAAGGTACTAGACGAGGATGTCCCATGTCACCTATTTTTTTGTGCTGGCCATAAAAGTTCTTGCAATCTTAGTACACAATAATTCAAAGATACGAGGTGTAGATGTATATATATAGTTCCAAAATAATGTTGTTTGCTGATGATGTGCTTCTCACTCTGCCCACCTCTAAAGAAGTATTAGATGAAATAGACTTGTTGATAGGAAACTTCCAAAAACTCTCAAGCCTTTACTTTAACAAATCAAAATCAAAGTGCTTGTTGTTAAATAACAAAGAGCAGCTACAGGTATCGGTAAATCATATTATTGGGAAACAAGTTCCAGCTTTAGACTATTAGGGGATAGTACTGTGTAAGAATATGATTGAGATACTAAACCTCAATTACACAAACGTCATAGAATTAATCAAAACATTGGTGAATAAATTGAATAATATGCTTATAACATTTGAAGACAGATTACAACTGATAAAAATGTTCTTACTACCTAAAGTATTGTATATAGCACAGTCTCTTATATTACTACCAGAAAAAGATTTATTAAAGAAATTATGTCAATTTTCTTAACTTTTTATGGTACCCGAAAAAAATAGAGTGGCATATTGCCATCATATTAGACAATGGGAACAAGGGGGGCTAAAATTTCTAGATCTTGAAACATACATAAGGGCTTCCATACTCAAAATGGTGACAGAATGGGTACATCCTAGATATTATTCTAATTGGAAACAGTTACATTCTATCATACTATTGAAAGAGAATGATTTTATCAAAAATGTATACAGTCACAGATAAAGATAATAGAACATGGTACTATTTGAGTATACACTTACAATATAACATAACCTAAATCTAATAAATCATATTTTGTTGTCTTTAGGAAATGTATTAATATGAATATGAACATAAAAATTTGGTTTGCATTACTAACTCCATTTAGTATTACAAGGAATTTCCCTAACAAAGTACATAGAGAGATTTTTATTTCATGGGGGAATAGAAACTTAATATGTTGGTTTAATTGCAAAGTAATCAACAGATCTTGGAAACACAACATTTAATGTCAGCCTATGGATTAACTTCAAATGACTGGTTAATACTGCAGAGTGTTTTAACATACTCTAAGGACCTATGTAGAATAGTAAACATTTCATCATTTAAAAGTACCCCAAGATTCATAATTTGGCTGTTTGAAATCATTTATAATAATACTAATACTAATACAAAAAATGAGTTAGCATACTTATATAATGTATTAATTGCTTACAAAACAGCTCATAAATTATCTTATTGGCAATATTTAACTAAAGGTATACATACTCCTTTATCACTAGAAGATAAGACAAATATCTTACTGTCAGTTAAGCTAACATCCCATTCACAATATTGGAGCATATTTCAATGGAAATATCTACATAGATCCTTTTTAACACATGATAAAATTATGAAGATACACTCTTCCAGTAATAATTTATGCTGGAGATGCCAGTCATTAGTCAATGCAGGCTGGTCCATGTTTTTTTTTTTTTTATGATTGTACCAGTATTAAAACATATTGGAATGAAATTAACTGTTTCCTACAAGCAATATATGCAGATACATTTGGTTTGACTAAATCTTTAATCTTATTAAATGTAATTAATGATCCTCATTTGAAAAAGAGGAACTTGTATTTAATATTGACCATACTACCAATAGCTAGAAAATGTATAACCAGAAGATGGAAATCCAGCACAGTGCCTACCATGGAGGAATTTCTGTCTACTGAAGAAGTTTGTATTAATGGAGATCAAAACTAAAGAATTAAGAATCCATCCCAAGCCATTAGTTAATAACCCATGGAGAAAAGTTTTGACATTGATTGACACCATGCAATTGGGGTCTATATTATATACTCAAAGTTTTAAAACTTCAAACCTCATATGACTGACACCATATGAGTGAAGTGTGAAACATTGAATATATAATAAAAAAGAAAAAAAAAGAAAAACTTACCTAAACGCTCTGAGCAGGGGGGTAAGCCCCCTTGTACCCCCCCACACCCCCACTACTTAAATATACCAACTCTGTGATTGCACTTCAATGCAGAAAAGGGAAAGCTTCACATTCTGTGCTGTACAGAGCCATTTGTTGTAACCTTTGAACTTGTAAAAGTTTGATCATCTGGTGTTGACCATGTGACATTCAAACTTTTACAAGTTTGAGGTTATAATAGGAACCCTGCAATTGGAATCAGACTCTTCCTGATAATTTAAATACAATGTATTAAGATAATTTTATTTACATATACCTGTTGTTATCTTTATCTGTCAGGCTAATTGTATATATTGTATATAATTAAGTATTTTATTTAATGCAAGCAATCATTATTATATCTTCAAAATAAAAATTTATTTGAGTAAAAAAAAAAGCAGAGAACCTCTTTATCCCTTTTTAAGTGCAACCTGGATAACTGGGTGGGAAACAGAAAATACATCACTTGGATTTCACCCATGTCCTTTCTGGACAGGGGCATCGGGTGCTGACTTGTCTAAACATGGGCTAAACCTTTGGCTAGGCCTATAAGTTCCTCAGGGCCAATAGCCTAGTAACTTCCTATGATCCTATATACCAGTATAACTAATGACTTCCAGTACATAGCTGCAGCACAATTCATTTCAGTACCATATTGCAGAATACTCTGTTAATGTAAAATGTGTTACCGTTTTACATGTTGCACATTCCTAGTTTATTATCAATACATTGCAACTGTAATCAGTGTTACCATTATATATCCTTCTTTTTTAACAGCTTTCTAGTAACATTTCCCAGAATATTTTTGTCTGAATAAAAATGTAACACTCCATATTACACACCTTATTAGTAGATGATAATTATGCACTGTTAATAAATTATGTACTGATGTATGAACAAATTATGTGTCAATTTACTGAGTCCATTTCTTTTTTGTATTTTGTATTTTTTTCCTTTCTCTCATATTTTTTTTCCCACAAGTCCAGAAATCACATACGAAGCTGAACAACATCCATCATAGGTCAGAGAATGATCACCCTTTGCCTATCTGGGTATAAATTCACAGGGTCACATAAGTGGCACCAGACTTGTAGGTACCCTGGCATGATGTAGACTGGAAAACTACACAAACCAGGAGCTTTGGGACCTGGTAAAAGATGTTGTTGAGCAGGTAGTGGACAGACAACTTCACCACATGCACAACCTTCTACAGTGAGTACAGAACCTTCTGCTCTAGTTGGCTCAGACCAGTGAGCCACCACAGACCTCCATCACCCTCTACATCAGGGACCATGACACCACCAGACAGTGAAAACATATTAGGTCCTATAGACAGGGGTGTTCTTGAGTATAACTCCTCTTCATATCCCTCTATCTCAAATCCTCTCTTCTATACTCTTCACTTAAAAATAAATGAAAAATAGAGGGCCTGTTCCCTGAAAGCATATTGAACTCGGTTTCATTTAGAAAGTATATAAAACTGCTTTATAATTTTTTAAATTATTATGAACTACAAAACTTAATACTGCCGTACTGTCCAGCAAGGGGCCTCTGCTCAATTAACAAATTTGTATTACTTACAAATACATCAAATGTATTGCAGGAGATTCACTCTATTCCTAATACATTGCTAAACTCTGAAATAGTCTGCCCACACAAATAAAACTCTCCAACAAACTCGATAGTTTTAAACTACTGCTAAAACAATGTTGTAACCAATCCTTGTCCTGCACATGCTCATCACAAGGTTAAGACTTTGTGTTCACCATATGATACTCTCCAAATAGTCTCTTTAAACAGAGTACTCAACCTCTCACTGAAATCACAAAATAATTTTTATACATAACTTCTGCCTGTGCAATCATTAAGTTGCATGTAGGCTTTGTCTTTTTTAACTTCCATCACTGTAAAAATCTTAGAATGTGCAAATGCAATTACTGTTTGCAAATAGGAATGTGACTACTATGTGTTTAAATGGAATGTAGTATAATACGATGTAAACAAATGGAGCTTTTCTCCCTGGGCCTCTTCTGAAAATGGATACTCTCTAGTCAGATTTTCCCCTTAAAGGACAACAATGGGATATTAAAGCAGATTGCTCATCCTGCTGTCTATTTTAGTCCCTGTTCATAGATACAGCCTCGAAAAATCACCCATGCAGCTGTAAAGACTAATCCACTCAACTGTTTTCCCTGTTAGGCTTCCTACCCTTCCATACTGTTTTACTTTCACTCTGCAAACCAACTTGAAAAACCTCTAGCTGGCTCTGAAATGATGATGTTACATCTGCCAGAGCTCTTGCTCTAGCTACCGGGACATTTCCTCCCCCAAAGTGATGTAATCCCTACCTGATTTGCATGCTGTATAGAAGAGCCAGTGGACCTCCCATATTCTGACATCAGAGCTGCCTTGCCCAGCCCACACTTAACCTAGCAAAAATGTCAAACTATAATCTCAATTTTCTGAAGAGCCCTACCGATATGTGACAAAGTACAGGCAGAAGCACAGTAACAGCTGCAAAAACTAAGAGCATAAATTTGCAATGACCATGCGTAGACATTAATTGCATGTTTTTACATAAGAAGCAGATGTCTGTCAGACAACACTACATCAGATTACATGAAGTATGCAATACCGTAATTTTCTTAGATTACCACTTAAAAAAGGCATGTGGGTACTGTCATGCACATCTGTTAAATATTCTGTGTTTATAGTGCAACATTTGTTAGCTATTTAACCAAACAAGAAGGAAAAATAAGTGGGAGTTTGATGCTTTGCAAAACAATGATTATTCTCAGTGCTATGGAGCTTGGTTCTAAATTTGACAGGAGTGCAACAAAAAAAGTCTCCCACTGTAAGGAAGGAAAGGCTGACAAGAAAACAGTGCATTAGTCTGGTCACCTGCTGTGAGCTGTTAGTCACATGCAGATAATGGGTCAAATTACCTTTAGCTCATTGACAGCTAGGGAAGGTAGGTGTGAAGGGGAGGGGAGATATCTTGAAGAACTAGATTTCAGCTTTCACAAAAGAAATCAAGTTAGCATTTTTAAGAAGAAAGAGCAATAAAATGCACTTTTCAGTTCTGTTCTGTAGCATTTGCACTGCTTGTGTTTGAAATAGTCAGTGAAAAAGGATAACATTTTAACCAAAAGTAGCTGATTGTAACACAGCAGTGAATGCCTGTAAAATCAATGAACTGACAGAAGCTTTAGGGAAAATGTGGCTGATCTGATGCAATTTTTAGGAGACAAACAATGCATTCTGGGATACTTAGAGGCAGACTAAACAGTCAGAATTATTTCAAGATGCCAGACCCCCTGTGGTCAGAGTCAGAAATAGCATATAAAAATATCTAAAAAGCTCTATATAGTCCCAGAGTGGTGTCAAAATGTAGGAAACACCAAACCATGATGAAATAAATATGTTTTTTTGAGTCTGTGGGTGTGGTTGTCCTTTAAACAAAGACAAACAAGTAAATAAATAAATAGTTGCACTGTGTACCACTTGCCATGACTGTCAGTACCTTTAATGTGCTTGTACAAATCTGCATTCATCCATTATATCATATGAGGATTTACATTTCAGTGTGATACTGTCTACATACTTAAAGCATATTTGCAAAAGCTTTAAACATTTCATGAAACTGGATGGTTCACTGCAATAGCTTTTGCATTGCCATAGTCATTGCAAAGAATCTGTGCTTATTATATTTGCATACAGGTTGCACACATCACACATCACAAATAGTTGCTATGCAAGTGTGAATCTTGTGACTATGAATGCTACTCAGTTTAGGAAAAACATTATTTTTCAAGTTAAATTTTAACAATCATACAGTTGTATTGCTATTAAAATGAAAAATATACACAGATATATGGGTTTATAATTTCCATGTTGCATTTTGAACAATGTCCACTGTATTTATTATTTTATGTATGCTTTCTATTTATTCCAATATATTTTATTTAGGCAACCTTATGTTTTGATAAACAGTCAATAACATTCCAAAAATAATTTTTTTAATTCATCCATCCATTTATTTATGCATTTATTTTCTATTTGTTTTAAAACAGTAGAATTAAAATGACAAATGGAATACCAGTTTGCCAACTGTTTTGAACAGATTTTTTAAATTTGTTTTTAATCAGTTTGCTTTCAATTTGTTTTTAACCTAGTATTTTAACTATGAATTATCAAGTCATTAGTTGAATGTGATTGATATAAATGAGGTATTTTGAATGGTGGTTTAGATTCTGATGAGGTCTCATGAAACACAGGATGGAAACATTTAATCTGTAATAAATGACTTTTGGATTCTGTCCAGTAATTTAGATGATCTTTTCAGTTTCTTTATTATATTTTCATGTTGATAGGCCATGCTTCTTTGGTTGTTTTTTTTTTTGTTTTGTTTTGTTTTGTTTTTAATGGATTTCCACAGTTACCGGGCATGTCCTTCCAGGACCTGTTATCAATGAACAGCAGTTCTGGAATGTTACCTGGTGAACTATCGGTAGTCATACAACAACTTTCGAAGATTATGCCTTTGGCTGTCAAACAAGTATATTCATTATAAATCCACGAAAACAGGTAGAGGGAAGCAAGGCAGCAAACACCAACAGATGAAAGTTAATCTTCTTTAATACAGATAAAATGTGAAGCGCTTTTCGTTTGAGACTGTGCTCAAACTTCTTCAGACAAACTGATTACACAAATCACAAGTATATACACTAATTGGTGTATATACTTGTGATTTGTGTAATCAGTTTGTCTGAAGAAGTTTGAGCACAGTCTCAAACGAAAAGCGCTTCACATTTTATCTGTATTAAAGAAGATTAACTTTCATCTGTTGGTGTTTGCTGCCTTGCTTCCCTCTACCTGTTTTCGTGGATTTTTAGTTTGTCTTTGCTTGTGCTATACAAGTATATTCATTATACCTGACTAATTTGGTTGGTCGTGATTTGAACTATCAAGGTCCAATTTCTTCAATGTACCCAGTTACTTAGTTACTTCTCAAATATGTCAGAATGGATGTGTAATAATTTGGTACAATACCCTTCTGGATCTCCTCTGAATTTTTAATCATGGATTAATTTTTCTGGTTATAGATATAACAAGACCTTTTCCACTATACAGGGGACTTTGGATTCTCAAATTAAATGTTTTGAAGTTAAACTTTCTAAACTTTCCATTTATAGATATGACAAGACTTTTTCTACTGTACAGGGAACTTTGGATTCTCAAATTAAATGTTTTGAAGTTAAACTTTCTAAACCTTAGTTTTCAACTGAACAACTTTCTTGTGGAAGTCAGTGTTGTAAAATAAACTGCTTCAGTTGTTTGATCAAACTGGCTGTGAGATAAATATCGCTAGAGACGGCTTGCACCTGTCACCCTTAGGCTTTTGAATACTGGCCAAGGCTCTTGCCACCCCCATAGTGCCTTTTTTAGGCAAGGCTCAAAAGACAGACCCACTGCCGTAAATAGCACAAGTAACAAAAAAATTGAGGGTAATGCTACTCAATGCCAGAAGTCTAAACCTCAAAATGCATGCACTTGAAGTACTCCTCAGTATGGAGAAAACTGATACATTTGCAGTAACAGAAACCTGGATTAAGGTTCCAGAGAGCACCCCAGAACTACCAGGCTACAACTCATACCATACATTTCGGCCACAGAATCTGGACCAAAATACAAAAGCCGGGTGTGTATCCATATTCACCAAAGATACCCACACATCCAGTTTAGTGGCACAGCACAATGCTTCAGAGATCATCCATGTGCAACTAACAATGGGCAAAACTGCAATTCAAATTGTAGCTTGCTACAAATCACCCACCATGTCCCAAAACCCCCATTCCACATTTCTGGAAATACTGGGAAACATAAAGGTCCTACCAAACACCCTAATATTGGTTGATTTCAATTACCCAAACATTAACTGGGAGAACTACTCAAGTACTAACTCCCTTGCCCAACATTTCCTAGAATTTATAAACTCAAACACCCTGGATCAACTGGTCAACACTCCCACCAGAGGTGACAACATACTGGACCTGGTCATCACCAACATGGGCGATCGGTGTTCCATACCGGAGGTCAACCCCTCGCTGGTTAGATCTGGCCATAAACAAATCACTTTGGATATTCACATTCCACCCCCAGACAAGCAAACCACCATGAAAAACTTTTCAAAAGCAAACTTCACATTACTTAAGACCAAGGTGGAAAGATTCAAAGCCCCCATGCTAAAGGATAACTCCTTTACTAATGCATTCTACTTGCACCTACAGGAATGCATGGATCATTCTATCTCAAGCAAAACCAAGACTCACTCCTCCAAGAAAAGGAAACCAGTCTGGTGGACCTCTGCCATACACAAGCTATACAATAGAAGGAGGAAACTAGTACAGAAAAGAGTAAAATCCCAAGAAGGGAAGGCATCCCTGATCACTATCAGCAAGAAACTACGATACCTCATAAAATCATCCAAGGCGGACTTCGAAAGAAAAATTGCCAAG
The DNA here is from genome assembly GCF_019279795.1 of Protopterus annectens. Taxonomy (NCBI): domain Eukaryota; kingdom Metazoa; phylum Chordata; order Ceratodontiformes; family Protopteridae; genus Protopterus; species Protopterus annectens. Next base: position 862,524,518 of record NC_056732.1, on the reverse strand, counting down.
GACTCCAAAGAATCTAAGTGGCAATGGTCAGATCTGCTCAGAGTTAGTGCAGAATGGCACAAAATATACTGAACTGACAGATGTTGCCAACATCCTTTTAGACAGGTTCAGTGCAAACTTCACCCCCTCTCACCCCCAAAAGGGCCTATAACCATACCAGAAGAATGTAGACCCCCTGAAATCACAGACACTCAGGTTAAAACAGCCCTCTCCAAAGCCAAAAACACAGCATCAATGGGACCTTATGGTGTTCCAGACTATGTCCTACATGAGCTCAAAGATGAACTAACCCCTAACCTAAACACACTGTTCAAACGCAGCCTCTCCACAGGCTACGTACCCATACAGTGGCTCACAGCAATGGTTATTCCACTCCACAAAGGTGGAGCCACAACAGACCCTGGGAACTATCGTCCTATAAGCCTGACTAGCTTGGTTTGCAAGGCTATGGAGCACATCATCATGGAACTCATTAACAGAGACATTGGGAACCTCCAAACACTGGACCCTACCCAGTTCAACTTTGTTAAGTGCAGGTCACGCCTCTTAAACCTGGTGGACTTCTTTGAGACAGTTACCAAGGCAATAGATGAGAGAAAGGTGGTACACACAGCCTACCTAGACCTCACAAAGGCCTTCAAGACCATTCCTCATTCTGGTATTATAGACAAGCTCACCAGCAGGAACATAAACCCCTACGTCACAAGATGGGTTGCCAACTGGCTCTCGGACAGAACACACATGGTGAGAGTTGCAGGAGCTATGTCCGACTCTAAACCGGTTACAAGTGGTGTTCCCCAGGGCTCAGTCCTAAGACCTCTCCTGTTCGGCATATACTTCTCAGAGGTACAGGCAAGCACAGGAGGACTATGGCTGACCAAGTTCACAGACAACTGCAAACTAGGGGCTATAATTGACTCTCTGGCTGACACAGACATCCTCCAAAAGGGTCTCACTGAGATGGATACCTGGTGTCAAAATCATGGCCTCAAGCTAAATGCCAAAAAGTGCATAGTCATCCCCTTTGGAAAAAACAAAGTAGCCACAAACTACCACATAAATGGTAGTCCCCTAAAATTGGAAGATGTAATAAGGGATCTGGGCACCCAAGTAGATAGTAATCTCTCCTTTGATAATCACATTGCCAAAGTGGTTAGAAAATCCTTCTATGTGGCCCACCTAATCACAAAAAGGTTTGCATCCAGATAAAAAGAGGTCATTGTGCCCCTCTAATCATCACATTTCAGAACCATCATAGAGTACAATGCCCCATTTGGGATGTACCTTACAAGACACCTGCAACAGCTGGAAAGACCACAGAAGTACCTCACCAAGAGGATCAGTGGCCTCATACAGATGCCCTATGCAGCTCGACTGAAGAAATTCCATCTGTACTCGGTTGCATACCGCCTACTCACAGGTGATCTCTGTTTGACATACAAGGCCAAGTCCAACCAAGAATTGTTGGACATGCACCACCTACATGCTCTAGAGATGTAAATCTCACCACAACAATAAATAGGACATGCTGGAGGAATAGATTCCTGTCCCAGAGACTTCCCATGCTTTGGAACAAGATTCCAATCTACATTAGGTAGAGCTCCTCGCTAACACTCTTCAAGAGAACCCTTGACGAGTGGATGGGAAACAGAATGTTTACCCCGTGGATCACTTCAGTGGGTCTCCTGGACAGAGGCACAGGGAACTAATCTAAGGGGGTGGTGAAAGCCAACACATTCTGGCTAGGCTTATAAATGCCTTCGGGCAGATAGCCTAGTACCTACCTATGAACCTAATATAAATCAACCTTGTCAGATAGAGGCATAAAGGCAGTGAAGAATGGCATTACCAATGATCTGCTGATTTCTTTTTATAAAATGGTTTATCAAAACATCTTTCATAAAGTAGATAATCTTTGCTCCGCATTAAAAAAATGAAAACTCTACAAATTCAATGGAGACAAAGTAGAGTATCAAAAAATAAAACAAGACAGTCCTGGACAAAGTGCCTCTCAGAAGCAATGCATAAATCCAAAAATGTACAGAAGAGGCAATACCACAGCAAAACCAATGTATAAACGTAGATTTAAAGCCAAAATTCAGAACAGTGAGCGCTTTCACGTTTTAAAAACATTATGACATTATGATTTCAGGTGCCGTTGAGACAATTTATAGTCACTCTACGCTTGCTCAGAATAGTGAGTGAACCACAAGTATACCTTAATCTTCTGTTGCCTATTACTAGGGAATTGTCATTTATGATAGCCTGGTTAGACAGCCCTTATGACTTAGGAATATAACTTAAGTCATCCTTTCTTCCGATGGCAACAAAATGGCTCATATGAGAATTGTGGTTGAGCTGTGGGAATGTATGTTGCTGACTTTAATTTTCTTGGCACATTGCCTAAGTTTACCTAGAAGGCTTAGGAACAAATGTAATTGGTACTGCAGAATGTGTGAGCTTAGTGTTACTGCTGCAGTAAAGTAAGGGTATGGGGAGCTCTGAAAACCATGATACATCAGGATCGTCTTTAATCAGGTATCTGCATTTCCTACAAGCAGACTTAATGTTAGGTAGAAACAGTAGGTTGTCACTGATGATGAGGCAGGTGCTAAACTGCTTTTGGATACCTAGCAATAGGCTGGTAACAGATAAGTTAAGGGCATCCTGCCATCTTATGTTATCAAGAAATCTGAAGGGTACTATGTTAACCATGGTAACTGTTCTGATGCGGGAAAGCTTCAAAAGGAATGGATCAGGATGTTGAGATAACTGGAATACAAGGTGAAATTAGTTGTATGGTCTAATAGTGTATGCACTGGTACTACAAATGAGTCTCTATATAGATATGAAAAGAAATACTGTTCACACAATGTGTTAAGACAAACAAAGATATGTAACACACAATGTGATATTAGTTGTATAGTTTGACAGAGACTGGTATTTCAAATGAGTCTATACATGGCTTCCAATAATAAGACAGAATGTCAACTATTATACGCATGGTGTGATAATGCAGAAACAGATCTAATATACATTATGCAAGCAAAGTCACAGGCAGACTCATCAGTGTGCCCATTATAAATGGAGCATTCCCAACTGAAAAAAGTTGAATTGTTCCAAAAAATTTCAGTGGCCAGACTGCTGATCATACTGCCAGAAACCCTAGGCTCAGATGCAGTCTCTAACTTCTGGCTAAAAGTATTAACATCTTTACATAAAGATTTAACCACGAATAAGAACTATTTATATAAGCACACAAATCAGACAACAGCCTGGTTAACAACAGGAAAAACAATGCACCTACATAGGACCAAAACTGCAAGCTATCCTAAAAACTATAGACTAATAACCTGCCTTTGATGATGTATAAACTATACACTGGAACTAATGCCAACAGAGTTTATAGTCATTTAGAGGAAAACTCAGTTATGGCACTAGATCAAAAGGGTAATAAAAGAAACATATGCAATAAAGGATCATTTGTTGTTAAATAAAGTCATAATGGAGAACTGTAAAAAGGGGATGAATCTAAATATGGCATGGAAAGACTATGAAAAAAAAGCATTTGACAGTACTCAACATTCTTGGATAAAAGAGTGCTTAAACATGTATAAGATACAGTCTACACCAATCAACTACTTTACAGTGACCACGAAATAGTGGCAAACCACTTTGCAGTTCACCCATGATAAAGGACACATTATTATTCCAGGGATAATAAAAATGAAAGGGGGGAATTCCAGGGTGAATATCTGTCACTGGTGCTCTTTTGTCTTGCTCTTAACCCCTTAAGCCATTTACTTAACAGAGTAGGTCATGGCTACAATTTGGCTCCCAGAAAACAACAAAGTATAAGGACTTATCTTCTCTTTGTAGATGCTTTAAAACTGTATAGCTCATCAGATGAGGAACTGAAAGCACAACTGCAAGTGGGCAAAACCTTTTCAGATAATATAAGAATGTCAATTGGCCTTGATAAATGTGCAAAAACAACATTTAAGGCAGGAATGTTGCAGTACCAAGAAAACATCAGTTTGGAACAAGAATGTGGTATAAAAGAACTTGAGCAAGACGGAGTATGTAAATATTTGGAAACTAATGAAGGATCAACAATAAAACATAAATGTGAATAAAACTTAGTAAGGAATATTTTAGAAGACTAAAATAAATACTGAAAACAGTGTTGACATCTAGGAAAGTCCAAGCTATAAACTAATTTGTTCTTTCTGTCCTAACTAACAGTTTTAGAGTGATTGACTGGCCCCAAAAAGTGTTGGATTGGTTGGACAGGAAAACAAGAAGGATGTTTCATGCTCATCAAATGATTTATAAAAGTCAGTGTATGCCAACACTATATATTATCCATTCTGAAGGAGGCATGGACTTCCTCAAAATTGATTACAGGTATAGGTCTGCAATCATGGGGCTGCATACATATTTGCTGACCTCCTAAGACCCAAACATAGTGAAAGCTCTGAAACATGAGGAGAATAAGTCCAAGAACTTTCCTACTTACTTTAGAAGAAGCATATTGGTGTCAAGTGGGATGGAAATCAAACCGGAAGTCGATAAAAGTCAGGCAGCAACTGAATGTGCCAAAAAAAAAAACAAAATAAACAATAGAAGGTGAAGCATCAGATCAGAAGAAATGTGGAAAATAGTTAAATACAGTTGCAAGTATAGAAAATGCTTGGAACAACCTCATATTGATCAGGATCAAATGCCTGAAATGGTTAAGGAGAGGTGAATTAATACCAAAAGATGAAAGGTTAATATTGGCAGCCCAAGATAGTGGACTACATGCATGTTGATTTACAAAGTCCATTGAACATGTGAGAGAAACAGACAAATGTAAGTTTTGTAAAACAGGATTGGAAACAGTCACACATCTTGTCACTGGTTGTGATATTCTAATGGCAGAAGGACTGTATAATGAAAGGCATAACAGTGTGGCAAGACTGCTGCATTAGGGATTGTCAAAACATAATACTGAAGTAGCTGAAAAACACTGGAAACAGGATGCACAAAGCATTATAAAAAATGATGAAGTCTGTATCACATGGGATCATCCACTGCCAACAGTTAAAAAAAATAGATGCGAGAAAACCAGATATAGTAGTCCATGAAAAGAAAACAAAAGTAGCATTGATCATTGAAATTGCTATACCAAGTGACTACAATGTCTTGTGTACACAGAAACACAAAGTCATAAAATACCAGGATTTGCAGGCAGAAATGAGTGCAATGTGGAAGAAGTATACCCAGACAGTTCCAATAGTAATAAAAGCAATGGGTCTCATAAAAAAGCATTTACAATCATACTTAGATATGGTACTGATACATGTAGCTCCATATGAATTGGAGAAGAAGTCATTATTGGACACACTGTGGGTGCTATGAAGAGCACTTCTGGCTAATATCAAAGACTGAAACAATATTAATTTCATGAAACTGAATCATTCTTAGACTTAAGAATGGTATTCATTCCTGTCATGGTATTAGAAATCCAAAAGAAATTAAAGAGAGAAAGAGAGAGAGAGAGAGAGAGAGAGAGAGAAAGAGACATATACACAAACCACTAAGTTGAGAGGAAAAGATAAGGTAATAACTTTTTAGAAACATCTTGTGTGTTTCCATCCTTCTCTTCTTATTATGAAAACAAGAGTAAATAGGGACTCTTATAAGAAATGGGAACTTCTCCATCCTCTCTCCTGCATATCACTGATGTGGGGTGCAAGCATGTGGCTGTGCATGCCATACTTATGGAGAGTGCACCAATAGCTAGCAGATGAGGCAAAAGACAACTGAAGTGCTGCCACACAATGACATTATTTAAGAAAGGTAAGCGATTTCTTTGTTAAATCATTTCATTGAATAATAGCAGTAATGCACAGTTGATTGTGTCAAATGCAGGATTTACCCATGGCTGGCTTTGTTTAATTCTTTACTTTAGCCCATGTGGTCAAGGCATGCCAACTGTTAAGAAATGCTGTGTTACCCACACCATATTGTGGATTATTAATGAATATACAAAACTAATGAGGAAAAGTCTTTGAAGATATCCAAGTCCAAAATTAACAACAGATAAAATAAATATCACAAACACTTGAATGGCAATATTCATAAATTTAATTAAAGAATTAAGAACATATAAAAAGCTGGAGAAAGTATCAATAAAAGCAAATGATAAGCACTTTTGGAATTAATCCTTCATGAAATTGTCATTCATAAAAAAGCTAAAATAAGTCTTTCCAATCAAAGACAGGATTTCGTGCTTCACCCTATCAAAAGCATAGTCAATTTAGGAACAGTTCAGCCAATCAAAAATTAGATCTGAACCTATCAGAACATTGCAGGTTATAGGGATGGGTGCCCTGAACCTAACTAGCACAATATAGTGCAATACAATACAATAGAGACAGTATGATAAGGCAGAATGATATGCAGGATACAGGGATGGGAGCGACAAAACTTGCAAGCACAACAGAATTCAAAAGTGATACAAATTGCCAGCACAGGCAGTACAGACAAGCAAGTGAAGTGCTATAATTTAAAAGGACACAATATAGTAGAAACAACACAGAATATAACCACGGTTCTTTTATGCTAGCAAGTGCAGTGCAAAAATTCAAAAGTGAAACAGTACCAACAAAGCCAAAAATAACAAAGGATATAGATACAGGTGCCACAACTCTACTAAGTGCAATATAATACGACAATCCCAAAGTGATTCAAAGACCCACCACATGTAACACTCTCACTAAAGAAGGTTAAAACAGATGTCACATAACATACTTAGATGTCAAACTCAAGAAAGACAGATGTCAGTTGAGATATACAGCAAGGATTCGTAAAAAAAATATTCTAACACATTTTTGCACTTTACCAGCTCACACCCTTACCAACAAAAAAGTCCATTATAAAAGGACAGTTGTCAGGACAGCAAGAATGGTATCACTAGAAAATGACTTCTTAGAAGAATGCGAGAATTTAAGATATATGTTTTTGAAAAGGGGTTATCCAAACAAACTAATCCTAGAACTGACTATGGAAGTTCAAAGTAAAAGAAGTAATGGGACATACAAACCAATCCTTAATGGAAGAATTAGACAAGAAAGACTAGTCAACAGTGTCAACTTTATAATCTAATTGAATTGAATAATATGAACCAACCTAATACACCTAACATAACAAATAATCAAAGATTTAGGTTGAGCTTCATAACTACATTTAGTATTGATGCTTTGGAGGTCAAAAAAGTTATATTAAAAATTGGAACCTCCTAAGTACTGATAGAGAAATACTGAATAAGTTAGGTGATTTTCCTAACGTAATATTCAGAAGAGGGATGAACTTAAAAAATTGATTGGAGAGACCAACACCTTGTCTAATACGAAACCCTGGAATGTACAAGAGTGAAACATGCAACTACTGTAAATGTATGGAAAAAGGGCACACATTTTGTATTAGAAACATTAGTTAATACATACAACAGAAGTTTAATTGTAATTCAAAGATGATTGTTTATGTGGCTTTATGCCAATCGTGTTCTGCCTCCTACATTGGAAAGACCGACCGGAAGTTCAAGGAACATGTGTATGAGCATATTTATTGCATCAACAATAAAAAGATAGAAAATGCATTAGCTACACACATTATGAATTTTCCTATGCATCGGTTTAAATTCAGTTATAGACCAAGTGTCTTTGGACAGTAGAGGGGGCCCAAGTTCAATTCTTTTGAAGAAATTAGAATTAATGCGGCAACTTTGGGTTAATGCTGTCAACATACAGGCTTAAATGAAACATGTTCAATATTATGTTATTTGAAATTGAAAAGCCTCACTAGATAAGTAGAATGTAGAGGAATGTACCAATTTATTGTTTAAAAATAAGATACAGTATATACCTAATATTTACGTTTTGTTTATTCTGTCAATTAGTTTTTATATTTAATTTTATATTGACTGTATTATTTTAAAGATAGTCAGTATGTGCTGCTAAGCGTTTGAGAGTAAAAGCTTGTGTTGCCAAAGCAATAGTAATTTTAAAGTCTTTCATGGTTTTACTATTTTTCACTAAAGTAGGATAGGGTTAACAGTTTTAAGTATGGTAATTGTTTGGAACACATGACCTTGTTGTATTTAAACAGTGTTTTTTATCTGAAGAAGTTTGAGTTACTATACCAATCAAAGAGCGCTTCATGTTCATTGTTTTTAACAAATAAATCTGTGGACCGAGATCTGTTTCTTCAGTTGCTGTTGTTATTCTTCATATTTTGGTGGTAGTATTTGTAGATTTGCTAACAAGATAAAACACAAACAGATATTCAAAGAATTGCAAGTTCCCCTTTTTTTCATAAGAGCAAATGGCAAAAGTATTCCAAATTGAGAAAGGTACTACTAGCAAGAATCAAGTTGCACTATTAGCTTGATAAGGTAGAGGAAATCTACTTGATGTTGGATGAGATAAGAGATCACTTCCAGTAAATCAATACAGTAGTAATTAAAGCAGGTAAAGCAACCAGTCAGTAAAAGTGGCAGCGCTAAAAAGCTAAAAACAAATAAATATTCAGAACAAAAGACAGCCTGTTCTTAGAAAAGCAAGTAGTGAACAGAGTGTTGATATTATCTTAAAAGCTAGAAATATCATTTCCCTGGATTTGGAAGTATCAGATTAGATGTCCACTTTGAGCAAACTGCTGCAACAGTAATTAAAGCAGTTACTGTTACAGGCCACCTCTGGAGAATATGATGCTTTCCCCTCCTTCATTACTTTAAAGTACTTATAAGGTTAACCATGCATTTATACACTCAAATATTGCTTTCAATATAAAAGCAATTAAAACTAATAGCATACATTATACCTTCCATATTAGTTCTGCTATCTACATTTCAAAGTCCTGCAGGGGGGGAGGCTTTTTTTTTCAGAATATCACACCAGAATTTCATACCAAACCCTTTTGTATTCCCCTAATGAGTAAAATGATATAAATTAAGGAATTATTTGAACGCATTGAATTAAAATAAATTCAGTGAAAAAAAAAAGTACAATTGCACTGGTAATAAATAATAGAATCTGCAATGTTTTTCATGTTTATGAAATAAATTCTCCAAAGAAATACAAATTACTACTGACTAATTTGTTAGACTGCACTAATGAATTTCTTCTTATCAAGCTTAATAAGATGCCCTAAATGTAAATGATCTTGCATATACGGAGGCATCAAAACAACTTATAATATTTAAGATTATTTCATGCCAAATAAATGTCTATGTGGGCTTGATAGAAAGTTTGCTATATTATCTCAAGGTCTAAAAACATGTCATCAGATAAATAAACAGTGTTATGATTACACAGCCTAAAAGAGGGGTATAAGAAAAATATCACCAATTTTATTTTACATCAATCTGACATATTCCACTGCAAACCTGGCAGCTATCACTCTAAAAATATTGACAAAAATCTGCTGATCGAGGATCTGTGTGAGTCTTTCTAAAGTGTGTGAATTCACTTTTAAATCTTAATTAAACTGCGCAATGACAGTTTAAGACAAAGTAATGTTATTTGTCAGAATTTCTCATGGAATCACTTTGTAATATATCAGAATGATATTTATTAGTGACGGTATATCTGTTAATCATTTAGTATAACAAACCAGTATCGATATGTATCTTCCATCTGTCCAAATTCATGTTTTGCTCACCTTTGCCCATACAATCAGGCAAGTAAGAGAAAAGAAATAGACACTTGTTTTTAAGCCATCAACTGCTAAAACATTCAAACAGTATTGACAGAAAAATGTGCTGCAAACAATGGTTTATGGCCTTCTACTGGTAGCAGTCCTAAAACATTTCTGTTGCTGGCTTCATAGAAATAAAAATGTTATTCTTCATTCTTCACACTATAATGTACCTTAAAGATCACTTATCAAGAATATCAGGCTTAATAATGACAAAGGACCATATATCATCCACAGATTACTTAGATTTTGCCAAAGAATTAGGTAACTAATTGCTGACTGTATCTCCAGTAGCTTTCTATTTCACAGATTCGTATAAAATGGACTTCATCCTAAACAATTTGTAGAGCTGATAAAGGATTACATGTTACATCTTATATGACTAGGATTGCATGGTGAGTGAGAATTCTGCTCATAAAGTCAAATGCAAACATTATGGGATCTTTGAAGGTAAAGTAAACTGCATCTTGGTTATAAGCAAATACTAAACTACTATAGCTGCATTTTATGTTTATGAATTATACCACATTTTAGAGTAAAAGCAATATCATTATAATGAATAGCATTTCTAAACTTTTATAACAGAAGATGATGCTCACAGCATACCTGCATGCACTTCATATGTGGTCTGCCAAATAAAATAAGGCCAACAACTCTAAGAATCTATAAACCAATTCTGCATTTAATAAGAACCCCATTATCTCCATAAAGGAAATATCAGTAAAACATCATATAATAATAATCCCATTTACATGGAAAAGCATGTGTAGCTACAAAACTAAGGGGATTATGAAGATGAAGGATAACAAAAGACTGCCCAAGATGACAGTAAAATAACTAAAGGACTACAGAGAAAATGTATTTAAGTCTTCAGATGATGTCAAAACATACATCTCAACCTTTTAGAGCATGAAATCTAGACAAAGCCATAAGAAAAAGTGGGACAAATGCCCCCAAATAGGGACAGTTTTTAAATATTGCTCTTACAAACTTAGAAAGTTGACAGAATAACATGTTTTGCATTAGCATGAATATTCTGAAGGGTAGGAAGTCTGAAACTCAAATTCCTGTCATTATTTTCTAACTTCAGTCTTTAATGACTTGCCACTAATTTCCCAGAAAAAAACACAATTTTATGAAAAACTTACCAAAAACATGAGGCAAAAATCTGGGCATTCTGTGAAAAACTGTAACAGTTGAGAGGTATGGGTCAGAACACAGTAAAGGCAACAGAGCAAGAGAAAGGTGGTAGTTCATTTCTGTAACATTGATTAGAAATGTCTAGTTATGAAAACAACATACACGTGTGTATGTGTGTGTGTGTGTGTGTGTATATATATATATATATATATATATATATATATATATATATATATATATATATATATTATTTCTACATTTATATCTCTCTATATCTATAATATATTTCTGAACATGTTCTGAGTAGAATATATATGAGAAGAAGTGAAGTTATAATGGTTGACGGCACAGTGGTGCAGTGGTAGCATTGTGCAGTGGTAGCATTGTTGCCTCATAACAAGATATTCTCCAGTTCGATTCTCAGCTGGGGTGCCTTTTGTGCAGAGTCTGCATGTCCTCCTTGCATTTGTGTGGGTTTCCTCCCATGTTTCAAAGACATACATCTGGAGTATTTCTCCCTAGGCCTCTGCTAAAAATTTGCTTCATTCCAAGTCAGACTTTCCCAGTAAACAAATGTAAAATAATAAAACCTTCTTTTGGTTCATTAAATATTTTGACACTATGAGCACTATGGATAGCTACATTTCAAGCAGAATCAACAGTGAGGGTTCATAGCATATAAGGATATATTATTAGAGATTAAAAGGCATTCCCAGGAATTCATTAAAGGGCCTAACACAAGCCATACAGCTCATACCTTGTCTCCATGACACAGTATTTTGTGATTCAGAGACATGTTAGCCTCAATGAGGAAAGACTTTGTTATTAGCTAATTTGCATGTGTCTGAATCACAGTTGCTACCTCAATACACAGATCATTGCTGATCTCCAAATTTCATCAGTAAACTGCTCACATAGACATTCTCATCTCCCCAGTCATTCTTCCACATGCAGAAGTACACAATGAAATGCAAACACACACACACACACACACACACACTCACACACACACACACACACACACACACACACACACACTACAATCATTATACTCATCCTTGTCATGTCTGCCGTTATTTGGTTCACAGTACCCCCAGATCCCCATAACTGAAGTGGCATTGTGGTGCATGTGCCGTTACCCTTATGTATATGCTTTTGTCTCCACCCTGAGTTTCATAACAGTTAATCTGCCATTATGCCATCATTGTACTTTTCTTGGTGGCTACTGCCTCTCCTTGCAGCCCTCCTGGCTTTCACCAATACCATAAACAACAACTGTAACAATAATTATATCTCTTCTGCCCTCTTCTTGGATCTCTCCAAGGCATTCAATATGGTTGATCACCAACTTTTGTTACACACCCTGAAAACCTTCTATCTAGATTCCATAGCCCTGCTGTGGTTTAAATCCTACCTCAATGGGAGGACACAGGCTGTTCACTGGAAAGACAAGCGCTCTAACCTTCTACCAAACACCCTTGGAGTGCCACAAGGCTCAATATTAGGGCCTCTACTTTTTTCCATCTTTATTAATGACTTATACACTGTCATCACAAATATCAGCTGTATCCAATACGCTGATGACTCCCCCCTGATTTGCTCTTTTTCATCTCCTTCAGAACTAAGGTCTGCTACCCAGTCCACCTTTAATAACATAGAAAACTGGCTCTGTGACTGTCATCTGTTATTAAATCCCAAAAAAAAAAAACTGCTGTTTTTCTCACCTACACGAAGGTCTGCTGCTTTTACCTTCAACATTAATGCAAAGGATGGCACTGTTATCTCCCCTGACCCCTCTACAAAACTACTAGGAGTCATTATTGATAATAACCTAAAATATGACTTGCATGTCAATCAATTAATCAAGAACATCAATAAAAAACTAGGATCACTGTATAGAATAAAAGCCTTCCTAACCTCTCTAGCCAGAATTGCCATAGCCTGCACCCACCTATACTCAACATTTCTATATGCCTCCCCTCTTTTCTCTAATCTAAACAAGTTGGTCCTAAATAGATTGTCATCCTGTTACAATTACATTGCCGGGTTTGTCACTGGCCTGCCATTTAGGACACACCACTGCATTAATCTCAAACAGCTTGGGTGGCTAGAACTTCCCAGACTAATCCAATGCAACCTTCTGACTATAGCTAAAAAAATTCTTTATAATCCAGATAATACACCATCTCTAAGTAATATTATCATCCTGTATAACAATCAGAGACTGCTTAGATCCTCAAACAAATTACTAATTCAGACAATCAAAATTAACAATACAGCTGGGGATGCCCTCTTTGCAAACTCTGGAGGCAGAGTTTGGAATCTACTTCCAGCCAACATTACTTCCCTCCTCCCTTTACCAATTTAAAACCAAACTCAGACAACATCTGGCACTAAACTGGTTTTGTCACTGTAACAAGCCTGGTTAGCCCTCCTCATAAATGTATATAATATATTACTTTCTGCCTACTGTCAATGTATCCCCTGACTTAAACAGGGATAACTATACCTGTGAACTTGCCTATCTCATGTTTTTTTCATGTATCCTCTGTAAATAACTTACTTGTAATTATGTCTACATTGTTATATTTTTGACTCTGACTACCTTGGAACTTTTCTCCCTGCCCTCCGCTGGAAATGGACATGTATCCAGTCAGACTATCCCAGTCAACAAATGTAAAATAAATAAATAAACTTACTGCTGTAAGTGCCAATATGGCACAGTTGTAGAGTAATTCACTGTTGCCTTTTGTCCCTCTCCACCTACCCAATGAACATTGTACTTCTGTAAGTGCCATTATGGCACAACATTTGGATAATCCCTGGTATCTGGTGGCTACCCCCATCCCTGATCCCTGTACTGAAGGTGATGCTATGATGACAATACAAAGTACTCAAGCATTTCCAACCACAGTGTGTCTCTGTAATGAATTTGTTGCCATAATTGCACTTAAAAGCAGAATAATTCCTGCTGTCTAGTTGCTCCCCCAATCTTCCAACCCCTATACTTCTCTTGCGTCAGGTAATTGAATATAGCCTTTTGGCTGTGTTCACTACCTCTGTGTGGTGGGACTGACTGTGCTGATCTATATGGCTGGATGATTTCTTGAATCATTTTACATTTAGGTGACTTTCTGGTGTGGTTTCTGGGCTGAGACCACATGGCTAATTAGCATATGCCTCTTCCCCAGGTGGCTCATTATTATTCATCACTGCCACGGAGCCAGTCCTGTGAGATACTGCATGTCTTCATGCTAGAGCCTGTGCAAAACCATGTTAGGACTGTTGCTAAATATCAGCAGGTTACTGAGATGTGTACATGAAGATATACATGTTTTGGTACATTCACAAATTCCTCCCATTGTTTTTCATTAAGTTTGCCAGGTAAAGAAATATGATTTGCAACGTGATAATTTTCCTATTATTAGATGTCAGTAGAAAGATTATCAAACAAAATAATATAACAAAAACGCAGACTAGAAGATAGTGAATCATAAGTTACAAGTACAGTTATACACTGCCCTAGCCTACTGTCATTTAAACATGTAAATGCTTCCAAGCACTATGCGAAAATTGTGCTTATTTATTTATTTTTTATTTTTTGTAAAGTTATGAATAGTAATAACACATTGGTAATGTTGATATGCTTTTGTTTGTCTGTACTGTTAAATAGCAAATTATAATCAATTTACCTACTTGATTGACAAAGGGAATAAGCTAGAAAAATAAACAGAGATTTGGATAAATAAGTAACACAGTCAAAAGTGAAACTAAAAGACTTCAGTAGCATATTTATAAGGTATTTCACAATGCAGAAGATTACAAGACAAATACACGACTATGAACAGACAAATACACAGAAAGACTAATAGATGAGACATGCACAAAGGTAAATATATTACATAGATAGGTAGGCAGAATCATAAACATCTGCAACCTGTTTTCCCAGACAGTAATAATGCTCTTTTGTATATTCCTTTTTTGAATTTTGCCAGCTGTAATTGATTATCAGTGTGCAAATATGGGGTTGGGGGGGGGGGGCTTTGGGAAATGTTCTGCTACCAGTAAAATAATTTAATGCTACCATACAATGTCTGCTGGCTAAATATATTTTCTTTGAATCATCTATCTTTCCATCTGTGCTGAATCTGCTTGGTACTCAGACAGCATGCTCTTTACACCCATTCGACCCTTAATCCTGAAATTGTTATCAAACATGGAGCACTGACATTGGCATACAAATGACTTGCCTTCCGGCATCTGAATAGCTACATACCTCTGTTTTTCTCCAAAGTATGTGAATGAAAAAGTACAAGGTTTTTAATATGGAAAGCCATGTGACACAAATGCTTACTTTGCAGATTGTAATATTGTTAAAATATGTTTTTAGTTTCTAGGTCTTAACATGTTTTTCTGAACCCATAGAACAATATAAGAATTTTTTGAAGATCAGCATTAATAAACTCTTGAAATTTGTCATTACTTGTAAGGAATAGAGTGCTAGTAAGGCCATAGCTCTACTAGAACTAAAAAGTCTTTCAGTAAGATCTGGATGTGTGTGATACTGTTGACACATAGCAGTAGACAGAGAATGAGAAAGTATGTTTTGGTTATCAGGCTCCCTTTACAAAAGAAGGGTTGTAAAGGTGGCTATAATGCCCCGCAGTTGTAAAGCAGTAGCTTTATGCTTGACACTGATTTTAGGTCAGTTGTCTGCCTCATCATACCTTTCCTTTTCATAAAGTGAGGGATAAATACATTTTTTACTTTGCAGTTTTCCGGTTTTCAGCATCACATGGCACATTTTGTGGTTCTGTAAGAAAGAAGACAAATTGCCATTTAAAATTAAGCCTTTTATTGTGTGGATAATGTATATGCTTGAAAATGAATATTATTGAAAATGTTTTCTAAATGGAAAAGTTAGTCTAAACAATAATGGTCACTAAGACATTCTGACAAATTACTTCAGTGGGTTAATTCTATGATCTGCTAATAATATTATTCCTGTACTCCTGGGTTTGACTCCATTAGTTTCCATTTGGAAACTGTATGATTTTAAGCAAGTCAATAAACCAGACAGCACCCCTGAGTTTCTGCTGAAAAGGGACAAGTGTGCCTAATGAATTATCAGCATATATTTGCACAACTGTGCTATTACTTTTATTATTTGAATTAATTTCTATATATACATTTGTAAGGCAGACAGGCAGATAGACAGATAGGCAGATAGCAGATAAATATTCCAAGATTATAATGTCACTGCATTCACCTACTTATTAAAAGTTTCATTAAAATGGCAGATAGTTAAGCATTTCAATCTGATGTTCTGTTTAGTTGCTGCTTATTGACTTTCCCTAGTAGAGAAAGTGCTAACAACAATAGCTGCACCAAGTAAAATTTTCAGCATACTTTAATTTGTGCATTATCATTCTCCTATCCAATGCATTTGATTTATATGCACTGACAGTTTGATTAAAGCAATTATCTCCTAAAGTGTGAGATCTGTTAATTTTGAAAATATGCTTCTTGTTTTGGTTTTATGATCAGCACACACACCCCAGTTTCATTCTGTTCAACATTCTGTACCATGAAGTGATCTTCGCAAACATTTAATTACACCTGCCATCTTAGCCTCATATTAATCAGTACCAGAACAAACTAAGGGATTTTGTGTGACATCTACCCCACAGAGAAACACAGCCATAACCAGAGATCATTCCCTATTAAATATAGTTTACAAAAGCAAAGTACACATGGTCCCAAATGACTGCCATGCTCATGTGTTCAATAAATTACAGGCTTTGCAGACTAGATTAACATAAGCCCCAGAGGTGGAAAGAAATCATTGTAACACGCTGAAATACCAAATCAGTGGGATTACATATTTAAGCTCAATGTTTCCAGTGACAAGCAAGACAGTTGCTATTAGAGAAGCTGATGTCCCTGTACAGATTTTTTTACACTTCTCATTTTGAAAATGAGCACGTACAGTGATACATTGTAACATAATGCAAAATATGAACAACAAAGATTATGCAGTGTTGGCTGGAACTGAAGATCTCCAGAGGATGAAAGCAGACCATCAACAAATGCATTTTTCTAAAAAATTTAGCATGCTTAGTTCATTAAGAACACCCAAGGGAACACTTTGCATAATATCTTCAGGTTTCCGCAGAAACTCCACTGTTTGCTGGTGAAATACGAAGACTAATCTGAGCCAGTTAAAATGGGAATTTGCTTGCTTCATTTGCTTTTACGAGTGCTAGATTTTTCTGTCCTTCCTGGACTTCACTATTTTTTTTTGTTTGTTTTGTTTTTTTACAATGAAACTACACATGTAAAAAGATCGCTTTGCTTGTGGCTAAGATATTAAGAAATGCTTAGTTCTAATACTAATGAACAAAATGTTTTCCTTTAGGAAAAACATTTTTGAAGTCATGTTTATCTAATGAAATATAAAGTGGTGGTCTCAAAAGCTGGCTGCTTCTCATTCTGATTTTCTGTGTTTATTGTGAAATGTCTTCTTCTGTAAAACTTCAAAAACATAAAATATGCCTGTTTGGAGTTTGCATTGTTTCACCATATAACTACAATGCCATTCTGGTCTTTAATAAGTACAGACTTTTGAGTTAGTCCCATAATGTATAACCACCCTAGTCATTTTACAGTGTAATTAATGGCAAATTCAGGTTTAGCTGACAAACTGAAAAGCATTAATTCAGTATTATACATGACAAATGTCTGGGTATTTATAAATTCTCCACTTGTACTCTAATATATAAAGTAAAGGAAATGCATATTCTAGAATTCTCTGATGATCCCTCCCACTTGGAGTCATACTGACATTTTGAGCATTTTCAATCATTATCCATACTGCATATTTTCTAAAATTTCAAACCACAGAACAAGTGCAACTTGAAACAGTTATAACAGAAATACTTTTGGAATTATAAAGGTAAAATAACTGTATTTAAATGCAACAAAAATATAATAAAAAAAGAATAAAGTCAAAAGCTTCAACAACCTTGACAAACATATTTTCAATTAAAAGTGGAAGTCAGAGTAAATTAAGCAGTTTCCTAGTCATTGAAGCAGAGTGCTCCACAATGTATTCCCTGCCACCAAAAAAAAAAATCATGACACCAGAATGAGTTCATCCAAACCACGGAGTCTCCAGAATTATAGGATGGTATTCATAGTCATTATAAAGATGCATTAAAGCTATGCGGGCAGTCAGTGAATGAGCACAGCTAAGGTGTGGTTAATAGAGGCCACTTATGCGAATATGCAATTGACACAAGCATGCATAAATATAATGTTATGTAAATGAGAAGTGATTTAACCAAGCATATGTTAACAAAGCATTCTGTCACATATTTGTAATTCGTAGTGAAATTTCCCACTTTTCCACAAGGTCTGTGGATATATTATATAAAGGGGAGTCTCACCACTAATCTAAACTTTGAAGTGTACAAAAATGCTGTCATTTGCTGCTAGCTTTGTGGGTCTATATCACATTGCTGAAGTTTCAAAACTTCGAATCTGATATGGTCGACACAATATAATTGAAGTCTTGAAACTCAGAAAATGTAATAAAACAACCTATAAAAAACAAACCATTTAGATGCTCTAAGCAGGGGGCAAGCCACCCTGCACCCCCCACACCCCCGATACTTAAATATACCAACTCCAAGTGTGCACTACAGTGCAGAAAAGGGAAATCTTCCCTTTCCAAGCTGTACAGAGATCTCCATTAAAAGATTGGAAGTTTCAAGATTTCTATCATCTGGTGTTGACCATATTAGATCTGAGGCTTTGAAACTTCGATGTTCTGATATAGACCCTAGCTTTGCTATTTATTTTATTTATTTGAGCTGTTTGTCTTAACTGAGCCAAAACAGCTGGTACCCAGTGGCACTCGATAACCAAGAAGACAAAGATATAGGCAGAGGATAACTCATTATAATTATAATCAGAATATACTTGATAAGTTCAGAGTGGATAAGGATATCATGAAGTAAGGATATCATAAGGGTCTTAGTATGTATGACCACCATAAGGGTACTGGTAGAATATGTGGATGTTCTTGGTATGTGTGGATCAATACATTTATTTCCCAGCATCACCCCAGGACTGAGCCAGAAAAGGTTGTGACTTTTGTGGGGTGCCAAGTTTTGCTGAGGTACTTGGTGCAATGGATTACACCCCTGTTGCAATTAAGGCCCCATCTGTTCCAAGGTGGACTGGTACCACAATAGTGAGGGCTACAATTTCATGAATTAATAGTTAGTGTGTGAAGCATGGGGGTGCACCACCATAATCTCTGCCCAGCATCCAGGCAATGCACATAATTCCCATTTCTGGTACACAGGCTCACCCTATGGCTACTTACTGCATGGTTAGGTGCCCAGCGGTCATCTTGTTGGCAAGTGATTTTTTTTTTCTTTTTTCTAATGTATTTATATAGTTATTCATGGTAAAATGTATTACTGAGCACCAAACCATTTTTCCTTTGTTTTGCCTTCCCCTTTTCTATGTCTGACATTTTTCATGTGATGTTGCATATCCACTGAAGCCATGGCTCATGCCACCAGTGAGAAACCCAAAAGGAGTTGCAGATGATACCTACAATATTTTCTTGTTGCCGACCCATATTCTCATTGAGAGAGTCTCCGGTCTCCTGAAGAGTTGTTTTAGATGCCTGGATGAGTCTGGGGGGTTATACCTAACAAGAGAATGTCAGGATTTTTGCCTTATGTTTTTGATCTGTTCCTCATAAAGTTTGTGGTTTTCTGTCAAATCAATCAGGATTGAAGTCACTAAATAATGGCATACACTTGAGTTTCAGACTTCCTATACTTCCAGAAATGCAAACCCAAATCCTGTTACTCTATGTGCTTTCTAAGTTTATAAGAACAATATTTTAAATCTGTCCCTGCTTTTATGCCTTTGTATCGCCATTATTTTATACTTTGTCCAGATTCCTTGCAATAATAAGTTGAGAGGTATGTTTGTCTGCTTTTCTGCACATGTGCCTAAACCACTGTAACTGTTCTCATTGATCTTTTCTGCAACTGGAACTACTTTGGCTTCTGTTCTTTTTTCTTCATTTCTTTATCTATACCACAGTGTGCCTCCTAACACCCTTCTCAAGCACTTCATTTCCATCACCTCCATCTTCCTCAACTGCTCTGCCTTTACTGCTTTTCTGTACCATACAGAAGTACTGGTTACTCCACTGTTTTATACACCTTACTTTTCACGTTCTTTCTCATTCTTCTGTTATACACTACACCTGACGGTCTGTGCTAATTGGATGCAGCCCTTCTGTTTCTAGCTTTGACCTCCTCATTCAGACTTCCCTTCTCATCAACTAAACCTTCCAGATACTGTCTAAAATCACAGATATGTTACTTGTGCATGTAGTTATACATAAAGCAGAAATAAATCAATAAACATTGCATTTCCACAGTACCTATTATATGCAGCGATTTAGTAAATAAAGGATTTTGTCTAGGTCAGACATTTATTAGTATAACAGTAGTCCTGTCTCCCACAATGGGAGACAATCTGGCTTGCACTACTTCTCTTAGCTCTCTGCTAATTTCTCTCTTAGCTATATTACTTTCCTTTAGCATACTTAAGCTTATCGCATGAAACACACATGCTCTTTCTCTTCATCCTAATTTCTTTCTCTTCACCCATCCAGTCCCTGGTATTATTCCTCTAAACTATCCTAAAATGCTGCCAAACTAACTGTTTGATGTGATAAGTTTTATAGAACTGTAGCAATCTACATCAGTACTAATATTCTGCTCCATATAATAATTATATATATATATATATATATATATATATATATATATATATATATATATATATTATACATATATTGCTATACATTGTGGTATTGTATATTGAATATCATTATTTATTTTATTTTTCTCCTATCCTATGAACATGTTGAACTGTCTTTGTAGCCCATGAGTCTTTCAAACTGCAACCATTTATATTACGTCATGTTAGTCAGCGTTTGTCTTTGCAACTGTTTTATTGTAGTGGAACTTTTCTCCCTTGGCCTCTGCTGAAAGTGGGCTTCGGACCCAGTCAAACACTTCTGGTAAACAAATGCAAAATAAATAAATATTAACTGGTATATACACGATGACTGAACACTCAGGTGCCACATACTAGTCTGAGCAAAGCATAAAATTTTAAAACAATATTCCACCAAAAGTATATCAATTTTTATAACTTGCAATAAAGAAAAGAATGACACAGTATAAGAATTCAGATAGGAAAACATATTTCAACAAACACATACTCAGCATGTACTGCAGTGTTAGAATTGCCTTGCTAATAAGTACTAGTCATACAAGTAATAATGGATACGGATGAGGTACAGGTGAACAACAAGTGCTTTATGTCTTCTCTTTATAACTGAGCAGCAGATTGCCTACAATTGGCAATAGCAGGAAGAAGAACTGTAAGGTTGGTTGAAGAAGATGGTTAGCAAGAAATAAGAAGTAAACAGTATTTGATATGTGTGTGGGGGAGGGGAGTAATTTATAAAGCATAGCAACTTAAACATTTGAGTGTATTTAGTACATTACTGCAACCGAGACTGAAAAATATGCAAGTATATGACTGCAATATTTAGTTTTCAACTGTAGTTTTCAGAGCATAATGATTAAAGCACCACTGTGCATTCAAGTACATCACTGCATCAAAATGTAAACGATACATCACTGTATAAGCTGCAGTATTCTGTTTTTAACTGATTTTATAACATGAAGGTAAGAGTTTTTTCAGTGCAATATTATAAAGAAATGCATAGCAGGTTCAGATATAATCATTATGTTTGTGTATTAGACTGCAACATATAAACCCACCAGAACTTGATAGCAATACACTCTCCTGCCAAGTATGCATACGCACTTCCTATAAAGGTTTATCCAAAGTCTGCACAAGCATTTCATTTACTTGAATAAATATTTGTAAAAAACACACATTTTAAAGTAAAAAAACTAAATGCTGTGTAATATAGTTTGTGAATTTATTGCATGTACTCTCTCTTTTGTACCTCCCTTCACTGTTTTTCTTATTTAGTTATGCATTTATTTCTCCATTGTTATTTTCTCTCAACCATTTATGTTCATTTTTTTTTACATATCCAAAACCCTCTGGAGAGTCTCAGGCACATATCTCCCAGGTAAGGGAGCACTCACCGTCTGCTTGCCCAGGGGACATGCTCATTGGTTCTAGACAGTTTCTCTGGTCCTGCAGTCACCCTGTCACATGGCAATCTGTTAAGTCTCACTGAATAGGTGTCTTGTTACTTAAGGATGTTTTGTTGCAGTTCATAGACAGATGGATTCAGCAAGCCAAAGAATCTCTTCAGCTTGTCCAAGACAAGCTGTCCCGTTTGGTGACACTTATCACACCGTCGCCGGCCAATACCCCATCAACATCAGGGTCCTGCACTGCATTGACATGGAGTGGAAAAGTTTGAAGCTCTGTCGACTGGGACTCCTGCTCCTACACCCTCTTATTTATTTTGCACCCAGACTATTCTCTTGCATAAAAACATTTGAAAAATAGGGGGATCTATCCCCATAAAAACATTTTGCCCTCTCCTCTTGCATCTCCTGTAGTGCAGACCTCTTCCTGATGCATATCCTTCTTTGCGGTGTCTGATTTTTTAATCTTAAAGATCTCATCATTTCAATAACATGATGTCAGTGTAAGGATTGCTTATATTAACCATTTAAACCCCTTTATTTCATAAAATATTAACAACAGAAGGTGCATAGTCTGCTTCATGCTTTATAACTTTCAAGTGTAACTGCACTTAGCTGCATCTGTCCACAATATCAAAACACATATGAAGTCATATTAAGCCTAAGGCTTTCATGTAATACTTTATGTACTTAATGCTTATCTTTAGGTTTTTACATTTTGCTGTAAGAAGGCAATTTGTTCAGAAAGCCTTGACTATTCCTTATTCACTGTGAATGATCTGCAGTTAGCTTATTTGCTATATGCATAGTGAAGCCCCTTGTGGCCAACTGATATGTATGTACCTGTGAAGTCTCCTTGACTATGAATATCACCTGCACTGTGTTTCTTACATAGCTCACAACCTTCCATCTCTAAAATGTGGAACATTACCTCTTCTTATGTGGAACAAATGGGTGAAATGTAGAACACCTACTAATAAGTTAACTAGCAAGTTTAACTAGGATTCTCATAGCATGGTTAAACTGTTCTATTTTATAATTATAAAATGTGCATATAATGAGTCAGTATGATTCAATATTATTTAGTTTTGTATGAGCCCCACCTGTTTATTTGCATCTCTGGACATTCCCATTCATTGCTAATGTATCTCCCTGCTCTAATCTGTGTATAAACTGGCTACTAATAAGCAAGTCAATGTGAGGACACACTGCCAACCTTAATAAACGTTGCTATCTCTTATCTCCTTCACTTTACAAGTAGAGTTTGTATTGCTACTCACCCCTTCTGAAGCCTTCACTCATAGTTTGCCACTGCTTGCCTCTCTGGTTTGGCTCGTTTCTTTGCATTGCACCTGGTTCACACCCTTTTTTTGCTACCCCCACCCCCAATACTAAGTCTATATTAGATTTCTGCTGTTTATGAAGCATCTTTAAATTGCTAGTCTCCCATCAGGACACAAGTGCTCATCAGCAGTTGAAGTCTGTTTACTGGCAAGCCATTAGACCTCATGAATTTATTAGTGTTATTTTTAGCTAACTATTTAGTCACTATTTAAAGAGCTACTAGTGGCAAATATAATCTTCTTTACCTCTCCAAGTGTTTACTATCAATCTGCAGTATAAAACTAGAGAAATAAAATATAACATTTTACAATTACTTACCTTGCATGCACATAGATCAAGTACCTCTTGGTTTTGTTTGGCCCTGCTTCCCACTTTCCTCAGTGGTTCATAGAGTAGTACTAAGCTAACTGCCCTTGCAAGCTATTTTAAGCCTAGCCAATTATTCCTTGTGAGACTCAAACCCTGTACCTTGTGTTTGCAAGGAAAACACCTTAACCATTAGGCCACCCTCCCAACCTGTGGTAAATTTGAAGCTCTAAAAACCACACCCTATCCACTATTACCTATCAAAGATAACCTCCTAGATCAAACCACCCACCCTACCTGCCACTAATCTTTCTAGTCTTCATAACTTACTCCTGCTCCAAATACAGTTCCAACATAATGCCCCAGCCAGGCACTATGTTATCCCTCAAAATACTGCTACTATTTTCACTGTTACCTCTGTTACTCATTCCACATCTCCTCAACACCTATGAAAATCAGCCCTACCTAGATTTCCACTACCCAAAATCCCAAACAATCACCACAGCAATATCAAACAATACTGACCACGTCATTATTCTCAACATACCTGACCCCACCATTCCTAAAAACTACCATTGATTAGACCCAGGTATATCAGCCCCAAAACTAAACAGTACCAACAATGTATAAACAAAATTATGAAACTCATAATTAGCTTACATTACAGCCTGTCAATGGCTGGAGACATCCACCCAAACTCTGGCCCATCCCTACTTGATGATTCCAGTTCCCAAAGTAATATTCCTTCAAGCATAACACTGGCTAATAGGCCCCATAATTTTCTTCTGACCTGCCAACTAAATATGAGGAGCATAAACAATAAGGTCCATAATCTGCATGCCCTCTTAACAGTTTACTCCTCTGATGTATTATGTCTTACGGAAACCTGGCTAAAATTGGTAACTAAAAACAATGAGGTAATACCACCAGTGTATGACATATTTAGATTAGATCATACTACTAGGAAGGGTGGTGGGGTAGCTGTACTCTATAAAAATACACTAGATGTTACTACGGTCTCCCTACAACCACCCCAGTTTAATAATGCAAAAATTCTTATTACCAAACTACAGATTAACAATAAGAAATGCATAAACATTGTCTGCATTTATATTCCCCCAGGTAATAATACAAGCACCCAAGAGGACATCCTCCACTGGTTATCCCGTACCTACCCCCAAGAAACTATGGTGCTTGGAGATTTTTAACATTGATTGGAACACCTGTTCCTCAGAATCTCCTACAACCCATGTCAACCTACATGGTTTTAAGCAGCTCATATCCTTCCCCACCAGGACAGGTAAACCCAATAACAAAGACAGTATTCTAGACTGGATACTTATCAACAGCCACCCCTATATGTACAAGTCAGGGACCCTCCCAGATGACCTAAGTGACCACTTACTTACATACATTATCAAGCACAAGGTGGACAACCCCCACCAGACCACCATTAAAACCATCAGAAATAATAAGAACTTCAACTCCACCAATTTTCAAAATGAACTTAAAGTTTGCGATTGGTCAGTCCTAAAGCACCTTTCACTGGACGATGCAGTAACATATCCTTTCACTGTACGATGCAGTAGCATCCTTTAATTCCATATTTCTTACTATTATTGATTCCCATTCCTAAAGCACCTTTCACTGGATGATGCGGTAGCATCCTTTAATTCCATATTCCTTACTATTATTGGTTCCCATTCCTAAAGCACCTTTCACTGGATGATGCGGTAGCATCCTTTAATTCCATATTCCTTACTATTATTGATTCCCATTCCTAAAGCACCTTTCACTGGACGATGCGGTAGGGTAAATACTTTAATTCCATATTCCTTACTATTATTGATTCCCATTCCTAAAGCACCTTTCACTGGACGATGTGGTAGGGTAAATACTTTAATTCTGTATTCCTTACTATTATTGATTCCCGTTCCTAAAGCACCTTTCAGTGGACGATGCGGTAGGGTAAATACTTTAATTCCATATTCCTTACTATTATTGATTCCCATTCCTAAAGCACCTTTCACTGGACGATGCGGTAGGGTAAATACTTTAATTCTGTATTCCTTACTATTATTGATTCCCGTTCCTAAAGCACCTTTCAGTGGACGATGCGGTAGGGTAAATACTTTAATTCCATATTCCTTACTATTCTTGATTCTCATGCTCCTGCTTGCTCCATTAGAACCAAAACAAAAACTGCCCCGTGGCTCTCAAAAGAGACCAAATCTAAAATCATAGCTAGAAATAAGGCATGGGACAAATGACGTGCCACAAAAGACCCACTAGATCAACTCAGATACCAACAGCTAAAGAATCACAAAAAAAAAAAATCTATTATTCTAGACAAAAAAACTTCTACTACCATCTTCAACATAAGCATCACAACAAACCTCAAAAGTTTTGGGCAGGAATAAACAAACTTCTTCACCCAAGACAATCCTCCACTCCTACCCCGTCAGCTTCCAACCATAAATCCCTAGTGGATATTCTGCTTCTGACCTGCCAACTAAATATGAGGAGCATAAACAATAAGGTCCATAATCTGCATGCCCTCTTAACAGTTTACTCCTCTGATGTATTATGTCTTACGGAGACCTGGCTAAAATTGGTAACTAAAAACAATGAGGTAATACCACCAGTGTATGACATATTTAGATTAGATCATACTACTAGGAAGGGTGGTGGGGTAGCTGTACTCTATAAAAATACACTAGATGTTACTACGGTCTCCCTACAACCACCCCAGTTTAATAATGCAAAAATTCTTATTACCAAACTACAGATTAACAATAAGAAATGCATAAACATTGTCTGCATTTACATTCCCCCAGGTAATAATACAAGCACCCTAGAGGACATCCTCCACTGGTTATCCCGTACCTACCCCCAAGAAACTATGGTGCTTGGAGATTTTAACATTGATTGGAACACCTGTTCCTCAGAATCTCCTACAACCCATGTCAACCTACATGGTTTTAAGCAGCTCATATCCTTCCCCACCAGGACAGGTAAACCCAATAACAAAGACAGTATTCTAGACTGGATACTTATCAACAGCCACCCCTATATGTACAAGTCAGGGACCCTCCCAGATGACCTAAGTGACCACTTACTTACATACATTATCAAGCACAAGGTGGACAACCCCCACCAGACCACCATTAAAACCATCAGAAATATAAGTTTGTGATTGGTCAGTCCTAAAGCACCTTTCACTGGACGATGCAGTAACATATCCTTTCACTGGACGATGCAGTAGCATCCTTTAATTCCATATTTCTTACTATTATTGATTCCCATTCCTAAAGCACCTTTCACTGGATGATGCGGTAGCATCCTTTAATTGCATATTCCTTACTATTATTGGTTCCCATTCCTAAAGCACCTTTCACTGGATGATGCGGTAGCATCCTTTAATTCCATATTCCTTACTATTATTGATTCCCATTCCTAAAGCACCTTTCACTGGACGATGCGGTAGGGTAAATACTTTAATTCCATATTCCTTACTATTATTGATTCCCATTCCTAAAGCACCTTTCACTGGACGATGCGGTAGGGTAAATACTTTAATTCTGTATTCCTTACTATTATTGATTCCCGTTCCTAAAGCACCTTTCAGTGGACGATGCGGTAGGGTAAATACTTTAATTCCATATTCCTTACTATTATTGATTCCCATTCCTAAAGCACCTTTCACTGGACGATGCGGTAGGGTAAATACTTTAATTCTGTATTCCTTACTATTATTGATTCCCGTTCCTAAAGCACCTTTCAGTGGACGATGCGGTAGGGTAAATACTTTAATTCCATATTCCTTACTATTCTTGATTCTCATGCTCCTGCTTGCTCCATTAGAACCAAAACAAAAACTGCCCCGTGGCTCTCAAAAGAGACCAAATCTAAAATCATAGCTAGAAATAAGGCATGGGACAAATGACGTGCCACAAAAGACCCACTAGATCAACTCAGATACCAACAGCTAAAGAATCACAAAAAAAAAAAATCTATTATTCTAGACAAAAAAACTTCTACTACCATCTTCAACATAAGCATCACAACAAACCTCAAAAGTTTTGGGCAGGAATAAACAAACTTCTTCACCCAAGACAATCCTCCACTCCTACCCCGTCAGCTTCCAACCATAAATCCCTAGTGGATATTGCAAATGCCTTCAATAGTTTCTTCACAGAGATGATCCAATCCCTAGCCAGCCAACTGGCACCCAGCTGCTTCAACCCAAATTCTGCCACAGCCAATACCCCACTCTCCTTTAGCTAATACCCCACTCTCCTTTAGCTAATACCCAAATCTCCTTTAGCTAATACCCCACTCTCCTTTAGCCAATACCCCACTCTCCTTTAGCTAATACCCCACTCTACTTTAGCTAATACCCCACTCTCCTTTAGCTTTCAGCCTGTTTCTACATCACTTATCAGATCTCTAATTAAGAAATTAAAACCAACTACTCTAGCAGCTGATCTCCTCCCACCAGAGTATGTGCAAAAAGCAGCAGATGCCATAGCATACCCCATCTACATCATAATAAACATAACCTAATCTGAAGCCACCATCCCCTTCATTTGGAAAATATCTCATGTAACATCACTCCATAAAGGAGGCAACTCCTTCAAACTGTCAAACTTTAGAATCATAGCTATTCTGTCACCATTGGCTAAAATTATGGAGGTGTGTACATAAACAACTTATGCATTATCTTACCCAGAATAAGCTGTTGGCCAACTTTCATCACGGTTTTAGGCCACACACAGTACCATCTCAACACTCCTATCCTTTTCTAACACCATAAACCATAACTGAAATTACAGCAGGCTTTCCTCAGCCCTCATTTTAAATCTCTCCAAGGCTTTTGATATGGTCAACCACCAAATACTCATGCACACCCTTAAGGCATTCTTACTAAATAACCATGCGCTTCAATGGTTCCAATCTTACCTGTGTGCTAGACAACAAGACATCCTATGGCAGGACAAACTATCAACCCATCTACACATCACCCTTTGTGTCCCCCAGGGTGCCATACTAGGACCCCTTCTTTTCTCTCTCTTTATTAATGACCCTCCCACTGTCAGCCCAAATGCTGTATCCAATATGTGGATGACTCCACCTTGAGTTGTTCAGACATCTCCCCAACAGCTCTAATGACATTAACCCAGAATAGTTTCAATATAGTTGAAAACTGGCTCTCTAACTGTCAGCTGATATTAAACCCTAACAAAACAAAGTTGCTTCTTTTCTACCCCACTTATAAGTCTTCCTCACTACTCTTCACCATAAAATCTAATAATGATACCATTATTTCC
Organism: Protopterus annectens; assembly: GCF_019279795.1. Taxonomy (NCBI): domain Eukaryota; kingdom Metazoa; phylum Chordata; order Ceratodontiformes; family Protopteridae; genus Protopterus; species Protopterus annectens. The sequence continues at coordinate 862,495,414 of NC_056732.1, read as the reverse complement.
TCAGATACGCAAACCAAACTCTTAGGTGTCACAATAGACAACACCCTCAAATTTGATATCCATGTCAATCAAACTATCAAAACCATTAACAAAAACCTTGGCTCCCTCTAGAAGGTCAAACCTTTCCTTACTCTATTTGCTAGGACTGCTATTGCTCATTCCCATCTACTCTCCACTCTTTTCTATGCCTCCCTTCTACTTGCTAATTTGAACAAATGCGCTCTTAGCAAACTCTCCAGCTGTTATAACCATATTGCTAGATTTGCAACAGGCATGGTCTATAGGACCCACCACTGTCACAATCTAAATCTTCTGGGGTAGCTAGAATGGCCTGGCCTACTTCAGTACAACCATATTATAATTGTCCATAAAGTTCTCAACCACCCTGATAATACACCTGCACTTAAAAATATCATCAACCCTTATAGCAACCTGAGGTCACTTTGCTCTTCTAATAAACTACTGGTACAAACATCCAAAATCAACTACTCTGTGGGGACTGTTTGCTAACTCTGTTGGCAAAACTTGGACCTCTCTTCCTGCTGATCTTACTCTTGAAGCCTCTCTTACTCAGTTCAAAAAAAGCTTCAAGCTATACTTTAAAACTCACTGGCTATGTCCTTGTTCAAAACCCGACTAGATCCTCCTCTATAGTCTGTAAACATGTTACATTGCATAGTCAATTTGTCAACACTGTTTTAAAAATGTATGATTATATTACCTGCTTGCTCTACTGGAGCCTGTAAACTGTGTGCAACTTGTAATCATTTTGTGATTTTTACTTTATATTCTACCTTGGAGCTTTTCTCCCCAGGCCTCTGCTGAAAATGGACATGTATTCAGTCGGATTATCCCGGTCAACAAATGCAAAATAAATAAATAAATAAAATTAACACTGAATGTGAGATAGACTCTTTTTTTGTTTAACTGTGAGGAACATGGCCTATTCAAGACTCAGAATAAGTAATGTTCCACATAATGAGGTGCACTTGGGAGGTATGGTTTCAGAAACAGATGAGTGAAGGACTCTAATAAGGGGGCACAGTTTCAGCAGGAGTTTTAGGTTAGTAGGGACATCATGTACTGATTTAATTTCAAAACAATGAAAGTAATATAGATTCAAAATGCCAAATAATGAAGAGACTAAGTTGCTTGAAATATGACTGGAATATTAGGTTCTAGTAATCAAACCAGCACCAGAATGATGTGCCTTTTAATCACATTGTGATTAACCAGAAGTGATCCCTTAATACAAAGACTATCAGCAGCCAAACCATGAGTGTAACAAGAACATTTTTAAAGTAGGTAGGTGCTTTTTTAATAAAATTGACAAAACAGCTGAAGGGAATGTCAAGCACCTGGTGTGCTGGTTGGATTGCTTGGGATTGGGTTGATACCTGCATTTGATTTATGAATCAAACTAGGAGCTATAGTCGAGTCCCCAAATGATGTGGAAATCCTACAGAAGGGCCTCGCTGAGACAGATGCCTGGTGTCAGAGCCATGGCCTCAAACTCAATGCCAAAAAGTGCATTGTCATCCGGTTTGGTAAAAACTCTGACACATAAACTACTACATAGACAGCAATCCACTTAACACCAAATGTGTGATAAGAGACCTTGGAACCCAGTTGGACAGTAGTCTGTCCTTTGATAGTCACATTGCCACAGTAGTCAGGAAGTCCTTCTACATGGCACACCTCATCAGAAAAAGGTTCTCATCCAGGAAAAAAGAGGTTATTGTTCCCCTCTACTCGACACTCATTAGACCCATTATAGAGTACAATGCCCCTTTTGAAATGTACCTCACAAGACATCTGCAGCAGCTGGAAAGGTCACATAAATACCTCACAAAGAGGATTACTGGCCTCAAACAGATGCCCTACACTGACAGTCTTATACTCCAGTTTTACTCCGCAACATATTGCCTACTCCGAGGTGATCTCTGCCTAACATACAAAGCTATGTCAAACCCAGAGCTGTTGGACATGCTACACCTAAAGAAATCCCAGTCCCTCCGAGCTACATGGTCTAGGGACCTAAACCTTGTCACCACAATAAACAGGTCATGCTGGATGGATAGATTCCTGTCCCAGAGACTGCCCATACTCTGGAACAAGCTACCCATGTAGGTCAAGCAAAGTTCTTCATTAGCACTCTTCAAGAAAAATCTTGATGAGTGGATGGGAAATAAGAAATACATCTCTTCTGTGTCTCTGCTCGACAGTGGCACAGGAAAATAACTTTCTTGGGTGGTGTAAGCCAGGGAACCTTGTTGCCTAGGCTTACATAGGCCCTCAGGCCAATAGCTTAGTACCTACATATGAACCTATAAACCTAGCATTGGAAATATAATATGGCATCAGCAAAACACCTTAACGATTCTTGTACACAAAACAATGGCATAAGTGGATGGCCTGCTAGATTTCATTTAAACTGCACTTAACTGAACTCTGCATTCCTATTTGTCTTTTCTAGCCCACTGCACATAGAAGGGATCCTAAAGAATCTTACTGAGGTGAGCTATATTCATATCCAAGAACAGGTGATATGACTTTGTACCCATTACTGTATCAGTAGTCATCGGTAAGGCTCTTGATTCCTTCCTACCTATTACTGTATCAGTAGACATCGGTAAGGCTCTTGATTCCTTCCTACCCATTACTGTATCAGTAGACATCGGTAAGGCTCTTGACTCCTTCCTAGCCATTACTGTATCAGTAGACATCGGTAAGGCTCTTGACTCCTTCCTATCCATTACTGTATCAATAGACATCGGTAAGGCTCTTGATTCCTTCCTACACATTACTGTATCAGTAGACATCGGTAAGGCTCTTGATTCCTTCCTACCCATTACTGTATCAGTAGACATCGGTAAGGCTCTTGACTCCTTCCTACCCATTACTGTATCAGTAGACATCGGTAAGGGTCTTGACTCCTTCCTATCCATTACTGTATCAATAGACATCGGTAAGGCTCTTGATTCCTTCCTACACATTACTGTATCAGTAGACATCGGTAAGGCTCTTGATTCCTTCCTACCCATTACTGTATCAGTAGACATCGGTAAGGCTCTTGATTCCTTCCTACCCATTACTGTATCAATAGACATCGGTAAGGCTCTTGACTCCTTCCTACCCATTACTGTATCAGTAGACATCGGTAAGGCTCTTGATTCCTTCCTACCCATTACTGTATCAGTAGACATCGGTAAGGCTCTTGACTCCTTCCTACCCATTACTATATCAGTAGACATCAATAAGGCTCTTGATTCCTTCCTACCCATTACTGTATCAATAGACATCGGTAAGGCTCTTGATTCCTTCCTACACATTACTGTATCAGTAGACATCGGTAAGGCTCTTGATTCCTTCCTACCCATTACTGTATCAGTAGACATCGGTAAGGTTCTTGATTCCTTCCTACCCATTACCGTATCAGTAGACATCGGTAAGGCTCTTGATTCCTTGCAAAGTACTGGCTCTTTAGCAGCTTTGTCTGAAGTGGAATATTCTATGCAGGCTAAGAGATCATTTATTATACCATGATCCCCCCAAAACGTGCACGCTGATTGGCCAGCGTGCCCATTGTAAATCGAGTTATACTAATGGAAAAAGGTCCGGTCGCCGGACTTTTTCCATTAGTATAACTCGTTTTAACATTGTCGCTATGTTAAATGGGTTTAACATAGCGAGACAGCTTTAAAATAAGCAACGGAGATCTCTGTTGCTTATTTTAAACTGTCTCGCCATGTTAAACCCATTTAACATAGCGAGACAGTTTAAAAAGCAACGGAGAAAGCAAGATCTCCGTTGCTTTTATGTCTCGCTATGTTAAATGAGTTTAACATAGCGAGACAGTTTTAAAATAAGCAACGGAGATGTCCGTTGCTTATTTTAAAACTGTTTCGCTATGTTAAACTCATTTAACATAGCGAGACACTAAAAAAAAGCAACGGAGATCTTGCTTTCTCCGTTGCTTTTGCCCACAGCTCTGATGTACTGCGCAGGCACGCAGTACACCAGAACTGCCGCGGATGCCAGACATCTGCGGAAGGGCAGTAAACAGGCATTATACTATGCCATTATTTAAGAAAAGGAATAGTTTATTTTCTTAAATAATGTCATGGTATAATAGCAATAACCCACTTCTGGTGGGTAATGCTATTACCCACGGTTGGCTTTGTTTGGTCCTCGGCTCCTCGGGACCAAACCACGCCAACCGTGGGTAAATTTAGCATTACCCACACCCAGGCGTGGGTTATTGCTATAATACCTACCAGCGTACATTATGATATTTCAACATATTTATCCTTGTTCTATAGAGGTGTTCCCAAACTTTTTGCATGAGCTTAATATAATTATCCTTGCTAAATTATTAAGCTTTGCAGGTTTTGAATGACTTCCTCACATGGCTGTGTCCTGTGTTTTATATAAAAGAGTTGATGTTTCATTCATTGCACTGAAGAAGGGCTGTTCTAACCTGAAAGCTTACCGTGCTTTTACCTTTGTGATTCTGTTGGATATTAAATTTACTTCCTGACTTCGCTGGCTTGACTTTTTTCCTTTTGGATTTTTGCACAGTTATGAACAGCTCATCAAAACTGAAGTATACAAGATCCAACTATTGACTCAGTACTGCATTCTGAGGAGGGCAATACCTTGAAAGTGCCCCATCCCCCCATTAATATATGTAGTTCTGAATTCATACCATATTCGAGATGTATGAAAATCAAGTTCTTAAATAAATATCTATTGTATGAATGGATGTAGTATATTTAATTTCAGCTGTTAATTTGGATAATAGTGTATGGAGTCCTTTCTTGTATATCAACAGACAGATTTCATTAAGACTGGAAAGACAAATGCTAAGTTTATATTTTGGAAGTATCAGCATTAATTAAGGAATTAAGTCTGAACTGATTAGATATTTAATTTAACATTGAATGCCTCTTATTTACTATAAGATGATTTTAGAGCTATGATTTATTTTGCTATTCCATAGGAAATGCTGTGTCATATACCACAGTTTTGAGATGTATTTGTTTTCATTCCTACCATGTACATTATTATTTATTTATTTATTCAATTACTTTATTTTATTTATTTATTGATATGTGTTTACCAATAACCCATTTACAGTGGAGGCTCAGGGAGAAAAGCTCCACAGAATACAAATTACAACAGTAGATCAATATTACTCACAGTAATATACACAATGTTATGGGAAGAATATAAATAAAACAAATCTAAAGAAAACATGCACGATAGATACATTTGAGATAAGTATGACAGAAAAAAATACTGATTGTTAATCACTGATGATGAAGGTTTATTACAGATCTGTGTTGCAGTTTGATTTCTGGCTTGGATATACAAACATACCTCTGGCAGCTTTACATGTTTTGTGAACTGGTAGAGCAAACTAGCAACTGTATTAGCCATATATAACGCATAACTTGCAGTAAAGCACCAATATAAATGGAGAGAAAGTTTTCTGACTGAACAACAACATGCTGAAATATGATATTCAGCAAATCAGCTGAAAATTCAACGAGACGGGGTAAATGATGAGGGACACTGCCATTTCATTCATCCACCTGCAAAAGTGAATGCTGAGATGATTATAAACAGTAGCAGCAGTACATAGTGTGTAGTCTCCAGGCTTGAAAGGTGTGGGGTAGATTTGTAACCATTTGTCCAAATCCTAACTTACTTTGTCCTATCATAACAATTTTTTAGCAATGTTAATGGAAGCAAATGAGTCACAGTTTCACAACAAGAAACATGTTCATGTGCGGAAGCCATGTAGAAGTGTGGGAAGTGGGGCAATGCAGCAAAATAGTGCTCTGACACAATCCCTTTCTTCTTTCAAATAGTCTTGCAGTAAGAGCAATCATGCCTATTTCTCAACCTTCAGTTAATATCATTGCCATGGATTTCTAAATGAATGTATTCAGATAATTATTATGCAAGCATCCCATTTCAGTGGTGCATCACCTCTTAGATTTCGGTACTGATGTGGTCCATATAATCAAATATTGACTCATCAGATTTAATTTGTTTAACACAGACTAATCAGGCTTCTAGCATGCTCTAAGAGGGGTCCTCTGCTTCCTGCAGCTCTATAACTAATAAAACTATCTCAGATGTCAGGAAACCTTGGGGGTAAGTTATAAGCACCTTGGTTACTGGAAGCCAAGCATCACTCATGACCAAATTACCTCACTGTTCTTCTTATTGACCTGACAAATGAATCCCATCCTATAGATAAAGGAACATTCTGTATCTTAATTTATTTTATATAACTGCTGCCATAAACTGACCACTACTCTTCCTACTTTCATCTTCATCTGCTTGACTGTGTTAAAAACGCCTTTGTTTGTACAAAACCTTATAACTGTGCCATACTCCAAACATGATTTCATTAATGAAGCATACAAATGAAAAACTACCCCAGAAACATTTAAGATAACTTTATTAAAGATCATGTGCCTCTTCTGTAGAACTGCAGCACTGTTGTTTGTAAAGTCCTGTCTGAAATTAGACTTTTAGACCACAATTATCCATTTGTAATATTTTTTAATATTTCCCTTATTCACTATGCATGAGTACGTAAACAACTTTAGGCTTATTATGACTAAGATCTAGTTATGGAAATTGATTTGAACCTTAGATGTGTGGAAATGGGTGTCATTTGATCTAATAACAGTGATTTCTTCAAATGCAGATGAATCAAATAAATCCAGCTACATGGAGTTCTCCCTCTTCTCCATTGTTGTATGAACCTAGAGTAGGTATATATAATTTTGTGGGTGGTGTTGGAGTCTTGATCCCTACACTGAGGGATGCAGGAGGGCTAGATCCCTGTAAAGTTTTTTTTTTGTGAATTGCCAAATGACATTTTGGCATAATGTTTTGATCTGCAGTGAAAGAAATGGCTGTCAATAGATCATGTGTCCGTAGATTCATACAACAATCACTATTTAGAATTCAGTTATTTCAAACTCAGTTTCATATAGTTTCAAATATAGTTATTAAATAAAGTATTGTGCATTCTAGCCTATAGAATAATCCTGAGGTTTAAAATACAGTGTATATGACTACTCAACCTGTAGTACACCTGCCCTGATTATAAACCATTCAGAGTTAATGAATCCCTTTGTTACCCTTATGTTCCTATTATTTAAGATAATTTGCAGTCATTTGGCAATAAATACATCGTTATGCACTTAACCATCTTATACAACAAATTATTGTGAACCACATTTTTCAAAGGCATTATTGCAGTAGCAGAAAAGCAAGTCACCCACAACAAGTCTGTGATCGAGTACTTCAAGTATACAAAATAATCAATAACGGTGTCCACGTAATAGTGAGCTCTTCACCTAAAATGCATGCAGATTCATATTGACTGCACTCAGTTTCATTGCTATGTTGGTTACATTTTCAGGTTTTCAAGTTGTTAATATGTTGGCATTCACAGCAGTTTTAGAAGTAGATTTATGAATGCTTCCTAATGCAGTTTGACTGTTTTGTGATTGACAGCATAACATAATATATACTCATAACAGCATTTACAAACTTTGCAATCATTCAACCATGAACAACATATATTATTGCAAAAAATCACTATACAAGCATTTTTTTTTAATGGGGGCACCCGTCTAAAAGGCTGTAGTCCGCACTTTCCTACTACTTATATATACCATCTCAAAGATTACAATATCTCAGGGGAAAAGGAAAAATTGCCAAGATACTACAATACTGATACATAAATGAAAATCCTGGTATACTCATTAGTGATTGTTTATGAAAATACTGATCACCAGAATACAAATATAAGTCCTATCATCAACTTATGGTAGTGTACAGATTTATAACTGAATGCAAAATCTTGAAGGCTGTTTTATCACAATCTATAGGGTCAATGTATTTCTTATGGAATTACATTATATAGTGGTAAAAGCACCCACACCACCCCATACAGGCAGCTGGTCCCTTGGTAACCCTACTCCCATACTAATATAACTAACTCAAATCCTTCACATACTCTCTTAAAAACTATATAAAAAATGCATGCCACTGCTCATGTTTTAAACCAGGTTATTCAAATAGCTCCTTCATTTGTAACTGTAACAGCATTACCCTCCATTTTTCTATTATATTTTATACATTTGATAATTTCTTGCCTCTTTTACCTATACTGCAACTATTATCACTAAACAGTCTCCTAACTTTTATTTCTCCCCTTTTGCTTCTTCCCTATCCATACCCCACACTTTATTAATAAACACATAAGTTTCTATCTCTTACTTTCCCTGTCCTGTAATTCTCCTCATTTCTCAACCCTGTACTTTAAGATATGTATACTAAGTGCATTATAATGAACAAAAATAATTTAACTGTAAAGCAGAATCATACTGATCTATATCATATAGTTGCAAAGATCACTTTTCTCATGTGTATATTCTCCTTAGTAATATCTAATGTCTGTAATTAATGTGAAATTATGTTTCATCTAATATATGTAAAAAATTATGTGAAAATGTTCATTGTTACTCTGTTACATGCTAATTGTCTCTGGGGCTTTTCTCTCCTGGTCTCTGCTGAAAATCGTCACCTATACAGTCAGATTTTCGTAGTAAACAAATGTCAAATAAATTAATAAATAAAAAAATAAAACTCTGAAGTTGGTATTCTCAGATTAACATACCAAAACTTTCTTTGGAAGCCTGTTCAGTGTAACAATCTTGGAAAGAAATAGGCCTCTGAGCCTTCATTGTTGATTGTTTGCATGGGTTCCAGGTTTTTATTTACTACCAATTCCATTATTTTCATCTCCTTTCCAGTTTGTCTTTACTCTTTTATGCAGGGAGGAATTATCATTTAAGACTAGTGGATTTACAAATATCTTATTTATTCATTTGCCATTTGTTATCCGGGTGGGTCTGGCTGGGCAGATGCCCTTTTTCAGCAGACACCCAAGGAGAAACGCTTCATTACAGCAAATATTTTTTTTACAGTCAATTAAGAAGTATTTAAGTATACAATCATGAGGAGATACATACAGCAAAAAATAGATACATTTTATACAATCTTTGAAAAGAAAGAGAAATTAAACATAGATATAAACTATGTGCCATACAAACACAGATTCAACATCATAATCATTATTTGGATGGGAAATTTGCTAACCAATGTGTAGTGAGGCATACAAGTGTCATTTAACATATTATTAAGTATCTATTCTCTGTTTGGCAGGATACTCTTGACAACACTGGCCCTCAACCATCTCAGTTAGGCTGTAGTCCCCTGTGTGGAACTGAAATTTGGCATGGAAATCCTTACTAGATTAAATTGTGTTATGGCTTCACAATGTTCATAAAGCTTTTTTTTTTTGCATCTACTTCTGTTTTAGTTCCCTGTACCCTGTCCTACAAGATGAAAATGTCCATGTATTTTTTATCTCATATTCTTTAATTCTCTTATTTTGTTATTCATCCAATTTAGTTCTACAAGAGCCCTATTTATTTCCAAGAATTGCTCATTCAAATTTGCTAAAAAAACTCATGCCTAAAATCTGCTCTTATGAGCAGACCTTCCCCCAGATTCTGCAAGCCCTGCACGGTGTGCAGGATTAGTGCAGAGGCTTCAGCAGGAGATATGTCTGCCGTGCTTTCTAGGAATAACCTGTAGGGCCGTGCACAGGTGCTCCTACACTAGTCCTGCATGGACTCAGCCCCTGTATGTAAATTAGCCATTTGCAGGAGAAATCCATGCAAATGAGGTGAATTTGTGATCCAGGAAGCTGGAAACTGGCCATGCAGGACTAGTGTAATCTGTAGAAATGTACTCAGTACATTTCTGCAAATTACAAAACTGAGCCATGACAGCTCCAAATAAATGGTAGATATCATGTATAAAGCATGCCAATGGCCAGCTATAAGGCCATTGGCATGGAAAACACTTGGAAAAAAAAAATCAATTGTTATTTTCTTTTAGCGGATCTTGGGCAAATGGGATAGGGGGAAAATAAACCTAAAATAAGCATTCTAACTAAAATCACTATTCTGCCATTATACTCAATGGCAGGCAGAAGACAACATGGCCAGTGAATAGTGGTTGCTAAGGGGGGAGGCTCAGTGTGGGACACGTAACTATGCATTAGCAGGCAATCCTATGCAAATGAGGGGAATGATAGTGAATCCCAGATTTCCCCTGCATGCTAGTCAGCTCCCAACAGTGTAAGAGCAGGAATAGCTTGGTGCAAGCCTAGGAGTTATCTGACATCATAGGGGTGTTTGTCAGGCATACTGTAAATGGATTGGAGTCCTGTGGCTCGGGTTTGCTCCTAGCTTAGCACAGCTAAGCAAGGGGGTGTGTCTGAGGTTGCCTAGCACTTTCTACATTGCCTAAGCAGGTGTGCACGCCGTGCACTGGGTTTTAAAGGGAAAAAAGAAAATCAGGAAATAGCAGCTCTGTGCACATTTGAGCACTGTGTTTAAACAGGAAGGCAATGGGAAGGGAAAACAGCAGTAGGAAGGTAATCTAGGTGAACTAGCATAGCTGTCAGGTGAAATGTATCAGAATCAGCCAATTACACAGGCAGCAGACCAGCCCAGCCCAGAACACTACTATAAACTATGCAAACACCTTTTCCTCTGGTGTTTCCCATATTCTACACCACCGGTGTATACAAGCGGGGAACTTTGAACAAACAAAAAAAACAAAATGATAGGGCTGCAGCAGGCATCATACAACAACATGTGGAAGAGGCTGAGTGTGGTGTGGATGTGAATGCTGTCGACCAACCCACAGTGAGGAGACGGAGAAGGGTGTACAGACCCAGAGTAACCTACCAGGGGCTACATGAGCTGGAGATAGTGGAATGCAATAGGGTAGACAGAGACCTCCTACATCAAATTGTTGAGGTATGCCAGCCACGCATGACACACCGAAATAACAGAGGGGAACAACTCACAGTGGATACCAAGGTACGTGTAGGCCTAGGAATACTAGCCACAGGTACCTCTCAAAGCCTAACTGGGGATATCATGAGGATCTCACAGGCATCAGCATCCAGAATATTCCACCAGTTCCTGGATGCCATGCCAGAACATGCCGGTGAGCATGTATATTTCCTCAACACCCGTGAGGTGTTGGCCAGCAATATGCATCTATTCCACCAAATAGCAAAATACCCTGAGGTAGTGGGTGATATAGTCTGCATGCACATATGCATCAAAGCACTACCCGGTGATTAGGGTAGGGTCTATATCAACTGCAAGGGCTTCCCCTCCATCAACTGCCAGGTCATGTGCGATGGCCAGGGCATTATAATGAATGCATGTGCTGGCTGCCCTGGAAGCTATCATGATTCCCATATCTGGTATCTGATGCAACGTCTTCTTCTTTCATCTTTTTCCTGGTTAGGAGTCACCACAGTGGATCACCTGTCCAGTCATGATTGGCAGTGGAGTTTTACAGTGTCGAGTTGCCAGCCCGGCGCCCAACCTTCCACAGAAGACACACACATGCACACACTCACACCTAGGGCTAATTTAGAGTGTCCAATCCACCTACAGCATGTCTTTGGGATGTGATGTGGGAGGAAACTGGAGCACCTGGATGAAGCCCACGAGACCACAGGGAGGACATGCAGACTCCGCACAGAAGGCACCCCATCCGAGGATTGAACTGGAGAACCTCTTGCTGTGGGGTGGCAACGCTAACCGCTGCACCACCGCGGCCACCCTGGTATCTGATGCAGCTGTACCAGAGATTTGCCAATGGGGACATCCCTTATGGTCACCTAGACGGGGATGCTGGTTACACATTGGAGCCGTGGCTGATGACACCCATCAGAAATCCATACACACCCAAACAAGAACACCATAATGAGGCACATGCACAGACCAGACTTATAATAGAGCGTCTGTTTGGGATGCTCAAGTCATGGTTCTGGTGGCTGGACACATCCAGTGGAGCCTTGCAGTACTCACCAGCTACATGTACTCAAATTGTTATCGTATGTGTCATACTACACAATATGACCCTGCGGAAACAACTGCAGCAGGAACAGCACGGGGCAGGGCCACACAGCCCCCCACCAATGCCAAGGCCTGCACAGGCACAGAGTGACTCGGAGGAGGAACAACCTGAGCCTGCCCCAGTAGGCAGATGGAAATGTGTCCAGTATGCCCTGTCCTTGGCAAAGAGGCAACTCATAGCACATACACTGACACAGTAGGGACTCATGGAATGACACCTCTCTCTGACTCGCACATACAGTAAAAGGTATGACAAACATGACACTACCTGTGCTCAACCATGTATAGGGAGGGTACTATGTGCATCTGCCATAGGCAACTCTCCAGCACTATCCTCAATACTGGCACACCCACAAGGTAAGTCACTCAACCTTCCATTTGCTGAATAGAGTAGAATGTGTCGTTACCTGTATCTATGGTATGGATGTGAGCATGCAAGGGAATCACGTGTCTGATTGGTATGCCAGCAGATAGTAGACACCCATAGTGGTACCATGAGATCTGTAACAAATACTGGAGTCATCATAGTAGCCAGTACTACACAGGGCAACAAAACCCACTGCAGGAAATGTGCTGGGCCACATGTGTGTCCATATGACTCACACATGCCAGTCAGGGAGGTTCACATACCCAACAATAGTCTCAGCCAGCAGGACAGGTGTAGACAAACACAAAAGAGGCTGTGCTATGGCCTCTGAATGATGCCTATGGGTAAACTCCCCCCCCAGGCCTACACAGACAGACTACAGCAGGTCAGACAGTGGGATGTTAGTTCTGAAGGGTAGGAAGTCAGAAACTAATATATAGGTCAACCAAAGCTAAGACCTCTAGTACACTGATATGCCTCTAGTCAGCATGATAGGTTAGAATACAGAATGAAATGCAGTACCTGATATACCAGTACAGTCATAGCAAATGTGTACAAGTGCCAGGTGTGCCCCACCATTCTATGTAATCCTATGTAGAAATGTAGAAACAGTCAGGTGTGCCCCCCAATCCTGTGTAGAAATGTAGTAAGAGTAAAGTGTGCCCCCAATCCTGTGTAGAAATGTAGTAACAGTCAGGTGTGCCCCCCAATCCCATGTGGAAATGTAGAAACAGTCAGGTGTGTCCCCCCACAATCCTATGTTGACATGTAGTAACAGTCAGGTGTGTGCCCCCCCCCACTCATTTGTATACATGTAGAAACAGTCAGGTGTTCCCCTTCCTCCAATCCTGCATAGACATGTAGTAAAAGTCAGGTGTGCTCCCCTCCCCCAATCCTGTGTAGGAATGTAGACACAGTCAGGTGTGCTCCCCCCAACCCAACCTAGACATGTAGTAACAGTCAGGTGTGCCCTCCCAAACCTATTTAGAAATGTAGTAATGGTCTGGTGTGCCCCCCAATCCGATGTGCACACGTCGTAACAGTCAGTTGTGCCCCCATACAACCCTATGTAGAAATGTAGTAACATGTATATGTAGGTATAATACCAGTGGAGCACAGCTGCCCAGAGGTGGCCAAGGTAGCAGGATAGGTTGTAGCATTTGCACAATATGCAGGTCTGTGTGTGTTAGGTTGGTGTGTGTTTCATATTGTGTGAGAGTAGTCAGTATGTATGCATGTTGAGGTAAGACCTGGTGGCCATTGCCCACTACTGCTGATGACAGAGACAAGCCCTCACAACTGCAGTGCCAAAGACAATTCCCACTAGTATAACATATGCTAGCAGTAAGCCATTGTAAATGTTTGGTGGTAATATGTGTCACCATTTGAAAGACTGACATGGCATGGCTGTTGGGCTAGATATACAAGCAGTACACAGGAGAAAGTACCCCAGACATACAGGATATATTGTGTCACTGCGAAATGGAGACACCCTTGGAATTGTACATACAGGTATGCATCACATTTTTTGGTCCTGTAGTAGAGGATACCGGTGATGTCTGCCTGAACACTTTCAGATCACAAAAGAGGTAGGACTGATGTATTGGGAAACAGCTGATGTACCTGCACATGCCAGCATAACTGGAATGTCACATGCATTTCTGTGTGTCAGATGCAAGTAGTGTCCATAGCACACATGCACCCAGCTCATGCAAACACCACCCACAGGTACCTCTCTTGTCATATTCCTGCTGTGGGGAATGGTTACAATATGACCCCACCCGTATATGGCAATAGTGGAAGAATGCTGCATGTAGTGCAGGTGTCCCATGCAGGTGTGTCCATAGCTGTAGGTAGCACCCTGCCAGCATCCAAACCACCTGATCAAGACTGATAGAAGGCATTGGCATGAACACTTATCACACCTACCCTGTCACCCCAGGAGAATATGCTGTATGGGGTCTGAGACTGTAGGACTGACAGAATGCAATGGTCTGTCACATCTGGCCAGCAGCAGCACCTAATGTCTCACAGGCCTCTGCCAAAGGCCTGTGTCTCACACGTACTGCCAATTCATGTTATGCCATGGACACCCAAATAACAACATAACACACTCCACATAAGCCATATGTAAGGCCATTTGGGCAAACACAGTAACATGTCCACCATGTCCCACTGCATGAACTGTGGACCAACACTAACACACCTGTGATGGGGTGATAACCCTAGGGAAAGTATCAGAGAATGTATGAATAATGTATGGAAGAGTTTAGAATAATGGGGGGGGGGTGCATGGGCAGCATGGAATGTGCAGGGACCGACACAAAGCTGTGTGCACACACTATCCCCGGCAGCAAACACATAAAGGGGTGGCTACACACCTGCCTGTACACCACAATAGGGGTAATGCCCTGAACCATAGCTCCTGCCTCTGGGTATCCTGTGTGAATCTGTGCAGCGGTGAGGCATTGCCACAGCAAGATAAGGCCATACTGTCATGTTGATGGATGTACAAGTACAGGATCCTCTGCCAGAACTGCACCAAGGTGCTGAACCAAATACACAGATGCAGTAGCAAGTGTCTGCAGCTCCCCCTCATAACATACCATGAATATGTAGGTGTCTGCCAACAATAAACAACACAGCTGCACTCACCCTTGTCCCCCAAGACATCACTGTGAGCAAGAATGTCCATCTGACAGTACATGAGGACAGAAAACATCACAGTGTATAACAGAACATGTCTGAATATCTCTGCTAACAGCAGTACCATGCATCTGAAGCAGCACAGACACAATCACCTACAGCACACACTATCCCCTGCACACTTTGTCCCCATATTGCCAAATGATTGACGGATACCTTGCAGAAACAGTTTGCTACCTGTAGGTGTACAATACAAAGGTCTGCACTGGAGTAAAAACTACTTGGAATTGATCCACACATGCAGTATAGAAGGGCATACTGGGCATCCTCACAGACTTAGAGAAATGAAGGCAATGTTAGACAACAACATAATGAAAGGTCATACTGGGCATGCTCTCACACTTAAACAAACAAAGCCCGTGTCTGCAAACAACAATGGATCATACATATCTGGGAGTTGCAGATGCTAGTGCATACACTCCTCAGTATGCACCAGTCATGCTTTGCACACACAGTGGATAGGAATGCAGGCATAAATCCAAGGACAAAGCACTATAATAAGCCAAAAGTAGACATACATATATGTGTGGAAGAGAGTGACTGTGACAAGGAGCCATCCATTATGAGGCCTGTCCCACACAGCCAAATGGCTACAACCACATGGAGTGTAAATGTCACTCACTGTAGACATTAGCCATCGGTATCAATCAGCATTACAGACTATATGGTGCAAGTGCTGGCTGTGCAACATGACTGTATAAGGAAGTAGTCATCTAGCAGCTGTATACATGTACCTGTGGAATATAACCCTGCATGTGCCTGCATGTGATGTGTCAACCTCTAGATTAATGGGTTATGGCCCATGCACACACTGCACTCCCCATAGCCCTACTATGACAAGTCTGCTGAGAACATCCACTTTGAAATACACCTTTGGGAAAAGTGCAGCCCAGTAATCTCCATGGCGCATCCTATAACTGCGTACTGCTGTAGTGTGATATGCTAGTTAGGTAGGAGTCCTAATCGCAGACTTGACAACTGTGTGTGTGTGTGTGTGTGTGTGTGTGTGTGTGTGTGTGTGTGTGTGTGTGTGTGTGTTTGTGTGTGTGTGTCTGTGTAGAGAGTAATGCTTTTTAGGCTAGTCACACTCACTACAATTCAAATTACCTACTTTGGCAAGGCTGCTGATGTCATTTCCTGTGAAATACACCTTTGGGAAAGGTGTAGCTCAGCAATCTCTGTGGTGCATCTCATAACTATGTACTGCTGTAGTGTGATAAACTAGTTAGGTAGGAGTTCTAATCCCAGATATGGCAACTGTGTGTGTATGTGTGTGTGTGTGTGTGTGTGTGTGTGTGTGTGTGTGTGTGTGCGTGTGTGCGTGTGTGCGTGTGTGTGTGTGTGTGTGTGTGTGTGTGTGTGTGTGTGTGTGTGTCTGTGTAGAGAGCAATGCACACTGCAATTCAAATGCCCTACTTTGGCAAGGCTGCTGATGTCATTCACTGTGAAATACACCTTTGGGGAAGGAGTACTCCAATAATCCCTATGGCGCATCCTATAACAGCTATAGTGTGATATAGAACTCTGGGAGGGGGTCTATTCCCACACAGGACAGTTGTGGATGTCTTTGTGTGAGTTTCTATGTCTGTGTAGGGAGCAATGCATTTTAGGCTAGTCACACTTACTATAACTCATATGCCCTACTTTGGCAATCCTGCTGTTGTCATTCGATGTGAAATACACCTTTTGGGAAGGAGTACTCCAGTAATCCCTGTGGCGTGTCCTATTACAGCTTAATGGTGTAGTATGATAAAGAACTCTGGTAGGGGTTCTTTTCCCACACATGACAGTTGTGGATTTGTTTTATGTATCTATGTATGTGTAGGGAGCAATGCATTCTAGGCTAGTCGCACTCGCTACAATTCAAATGCCGTACTTTGGCAACTCTGCTGATGTCATTCATTGTGAAATAGACCTTTGAGGAAAGAGTATTCCAGTAATCCCCATGGTGCATTCTATGACAGCTTAATGCTGTAGTATGATATAGAACTCTGGTAGGGGTTCTATTACCACACATGACAGTTGTGGATTTTTTGTGTGTGTTTCTAAGTCTGTGTAGGGAGAAATGCATTCTAGGCTAGTCACACTCACTACAATTCAAATGCCCTACTTTGGCAATCCTGCTGATGTCATTCACTGTGAAATATACCTTTGGGGAAAGAGTATTCCAGTAATCCCCATGGTGCATCCTATAACAGCTTAGTGCTGTAACATCATATAGAATTCTGGTAGGGGGTTCTTTTCCCACACATGGCAGTCGTGGATGTTTTTGTGTGTGTTTCTATGTCTGTGTAGGGAGCAATGCATTTTAGGCTAGTTACACTCACTACAATTCAAATGCCCTACTTTGGCAATCCTGCTGATGTCATTCACTGTAAAATACTCTTTTTGGGAAGTAATACTCCAGTAATATCCATGGCATGTCTATAACTGAGTAGTGTTGCAGTTTAATAAACTAGTTAGGTAGGAGTTTTAATCCCAGACGTGTGTTTCTGTGTTTGTCATTCATATCCTATGGGTGTGAGTGTGTAACAACTAGACTCAATGTGGAGTAGGTTTTGCAACTTTCCTATATGGTGGCCCTAGTATATATCACAAGGTCCACCATACAGGGATAACAGATGTAAAATAGCCAAGAGGCTGTGGTGCAAATCTATACCTCTACATGTGACATCAAGGCCAGGTGAATAAAGTTATCAACCATTGTATTACTCAGAGAACTCTCAAACCATGTCTCTCTCTCACACACACACACACACACACACACACACACACACACACACACACACACACACACACACACACACACACACTTGCCTAGGCAACAGCCACTATGTTGGTAGTACCCTGCATATTGCCCACTGATGGTAACCATGGTGTGATTGCAGTGGGCTACAGAGGGCATGGCACCCTGTCCATCAGTCCATAAGCATGTACATGCAGACAGTGCACCTTCCCTATGTTCCCCACTGGACACCTGCAACACCTGTGGTGCCATGAAATGTGACCCATAAAGGACATACCATGCCAGAAAAACATGCCCTGTATGGAAAGATGCCACTGACGCCAGGGAATACCTGTATCATGCTATCAATGTAGGTGCAGGATCAACCTGCTCTCCATTAACAGTTCCTGCCACATGAGGCCAGGACTGGCACATCTGATGATAATAATCTAAGTAAACAACATGGGCCAGACACCCCAAGTACAGACCCACATGTCACTGTACATGCATGTGGGAGGTGTGCACATCCCAGACACCATCCATGCCATGCACTAAGGAACACATACATGGCAAGCAATACACAGCACTGGCCACACACAATAGTTACCCAGGTGACTGGATGGTGAATACAATACCCACCTGTGTGGACAAATCCAGACCCTACACCTCTGAGCAACACTGCAGACCATTGTCATGTGGCCTGATGCCAAGGTATACCCATCACTTAGCCTTGTATAGCCATCTGGCACAGTCGACCACTACACACCCGTGAATCAATGCACCCATGCATGTCAGTACTGAAACCCTGTGTCTGTGTATGTGTTGTATGATGCCTATGACCACATTCACACTCACTACAACTCCCATTGGCATACCGAAGCATGCTTTCTGTTGTCAGACACCTCAACATACCCTTTGCCTATATAACCTCCATATGACCCCTGTGGTGCATGTGATACCTACACGGTACTGCATTGTGGCAATCTAGCTAGTGATGAGTTGTATTCCTGGCCCTGCCAAGTGTGTCAATGTGTGTGCATCCCTGTGAGAGTGTGGCTGTGCTGATGCTGACACCTGTTCATGCAGACAGGCTTGTGTACTACACCTACCGTATAGCTACCATATCACTGTTGCAGATGTCACTCACCATCACAGATACGTTTGGAGGGCTCCTCAACATGTAATCTATGTGGTGCATCCAATAATTGCATAGACATGTGATAGCACTACATAGTCATCAGGGGTTTGATACCTTGTACTGGTAGGTGTGTGACACCGACATGCTTAAGTTTTACTCTCCCACCCCTTCCTGACTTATCTTTGCCTCTGTCTGCCTCTCTAACTCCCTCTCTGGTAGATGTGGAGACTTACACCTGCTTTGCTTAGGCAGCAGCATCTGTATTGTAAGTTATTCCCATGATCAGCTGATGGCCTCTGCACAAATTGCAGCCCTCCTCTAGCTGACTGCATGTGGAACTGCTGTGGTAACATTCCCATAGCCAGTTGCATGGAAACACACTCCAATATCTAGGAACATCATGTTGGTGTTGGGCCTTTTCATTCACTGTGAGCAGGAACTAGAACTGTTGTTTGGCAAACAGCATCACAGATGAATTGGGGATTTACCTCTAACAACATACACTGTGTAAACAGACCAACACACAGGAGGGGGATATGCCTGACTTGACTACAGACTGTAAGTGCTGCTATAATGCATTTGGAGTAATGTTGGTTTAACAGGGTGCGTGTGGGTATGGCTGTCCTACATGTTTTAATACTTGTCATGTCAGTGCTATGTTTATGAGGAAACCCCAATATGTAGGGTCATCTGCAGACTGGGTAGTGTGTGGTGCCTTTTTTGTCTTGTGTTATCCATAAAACAGGTATCTGTGAACTGCAGAAGGTAGAGTGAGGATTGCAGTTTGTAGATGGTGACAGCCGTGAGAGTTACTGTCTTCATATCCCTCATAGGACATATGTTGAACAAACCCTGTTACAACAGTAAATGTATGAGGTTATCACAGCAACATGTCAATACTGGCCCTGTGTTTGTGCCTCCAGCCACACCTCTGTCAACCTCTGTTCATATGTCATGCAGTAAAAGGTGCATATATTCTGTACACCATATTTATTGACATCATATCTGATAAAAAGCCAGTGAGATATCAGACTGCTACACATGTTATGTATAGTAAGGGTTATATGTGATGACATAACCTAGACATTCTGCGGTTGTGTGTACAGTACTGAGGTCTGTGTACTTATGGTGATTGTTGACAGTGTGTGTATTGTTAATATGTACCTTAATCCTGTGTACAGACTGTGGTAAATGTCATGGTTCTATTGGCTTACATGTTTGAAGGGTCGAACACACACATGTCCTATACCATAGACAGGCATTGGACCACACTGTGTAGTTGCCCAGTATATATAGGGTTAGTGTGTGAGTGGCACATACGAGGATGGCGTTGAACAGCTAGTCCATATACTGTAATATTACACTAGCTTACCATAAGTGGCTGTGGCTGTGTTCACATTGGTTGTGGTTATGCACTTTCACACAGGTGTCTTGTTATTCTGTGCTGTAACATGCCTGTAGAGACTGCTATATATGCAGGTACATGTGTATTCCCCCTTAGGAAATGTAGGCTAGTGTTGAGCCAGTCTGCCTGTAGATTGCACAGTGCTTTGTTTCATGCCTAGCAGCTTAGTGTACTTACCCAGTGAGAGGTCATGTCCAGATACTTGCCAAATGTACTGCCGCCGGCCACCATAACAGTTATGTATGTCAGACAAAGCAGTGGGATGCTGTACAGATGTATGTCAATAACTAGTGGTAGTATGTGGCCATGACACATCTGTACCAGCAGTTATTATGTGTCAAGACAGACAGGGGTGTGTGAATGCATAATCTATGGGGGCAAATGTACACCAGTAGTAACGTGTTATACCCATCTGCATGGCTGTTAACATCCACATTGTCAGGCTTGGTCCACGTGTCTTGCAGTAAGGGGTTCTGTGTATACCTCTGGACTGTCCAGAGTGTGTCAGACTGTCCACATATATTGGCCATATATCTGCTGTAGTCCACAGGAGCATTAATGTGCTAACAGTGGTACTGTACTATGATGTCCTTAGGATGTCTGTCAGTAGCCAAAGGTGCACATGTTAAAAGTAGATGTGACCTCCCACACACACCATGTCTATGAAGACAATCCCTATTACAGTAGCAATAGTCTACAAATATACCTGCAATACATACCTGACATCACCTTGCACTACGAAGTTGGTACTATTGGGGCTAATATAGGGCTCCACTCCATGTTCAGGACATATGGTGAACATATATGTATATATAATTATCCAGATAGCTATATAGATATATACACATATAAATATTGACATACATAGATGGATATGTATATGTACATACATATATATATATATATATATATATATATACATATAAACACTCAGATATATACATATACAGAGCAATATATGTCTACAAATATAAAGATAGAGGTACATATGTACATATACATATGGATATCTACCTATATACTGACAGTAGCAGATATATCAGAATATATATGTATGCGCATATAGTTATAGATATCTACATGTATACTAACATAACTAGGAATATCTATACACATAGGATGTGCACACATATATAGCTATATATACATTTATCTATATATACATATAGGTTCATAGGTTCATAGGTTGGTACTGGGCTATCTGCCCGAAGGCATATATTAGCCCAGCCACGTTGTGCGGTATTCACCGCCCCTTTAGTAGTTCCCTAGACCCTTGTACTAGCAGCTAGTAACCTTGGCCCCTATCTAGTAGTGCTGTTAGTGTGATCCCAGGTGTGAACTTTCTGTTACCCATCCACTCATCAAGGTTCCTCTTGAAGAGTGATAGTGAGAGGCTCTGTCTTATGTAGATCGGGACCCTGTTCCATAGTAAGGGAAGTCTCTGTGAAGGGAATCTATCCCTCCAGCATGTTCTATTCATTGTTGTGTTGAGGTTTATATCCCTAGAGCGTGTAGCTCGAGTAGATTTGGTTTTGCTAAGATGGAGCATGTTCAACAATTCTGGGTTGGACATGGCTCTGTACATTAGACAGAGATCGCCTCTGAGAAAGCGGTATGCAACAGAGAACAGTCTTAGCTTTTTCAATCGTGCTGCATAGGGAAACTGTTTGAGGCCAGTAATCCTCTTGGTTAGGTACCTTTGTGGTCTCTCCAGCTGCTGTAGATGTCTAGCCAGGTACATTCCAATTGGTGCATTGTACTCAGTAATGGGTCTGATGAGGGAAGAGTAGAGGGGCACCATTACATTCTTAGATCTTGATGCGAACCCTTTCCTGATCAGATGGGTCACATAGAAGGATTTTCTCACCACTTTGGCAACATGGTTATCAAAGGAAAGCTGACTATCTACTTGGGTCCATAGATCCCTTATTTCTTCTTCAAATTTCAGGGGATTACCTCCTATGTTTTAGTTTGTGGGTACTCTGATTTTTCCAAAGGGGATTACTATGCATTTTTTGCATGTAGCTTGAGACCATGGCTTTGACACCATGCATCAGTCTTATTTAGGCCCTTCTGGAGGATCACCATGTTGGCCAGAGACTCTATTATAGCACCCAGTTTGGAGTCGTCCGCAAACTTAGTCAGCCACAGCCCTTCCGTGCTTGCCTGTACTTCTGAGAAGTATATGCCAAACAGGAGGGGCCCCAGGACAGAGCCCTGAGGCACACCACTCATCACTGGCCTGGATTCAGACATAGATCCTGCTACTCTTACTTTATGGGATCTGTCTGAGAGCCAGCTTGCAATCCATCTTGTGACATAAGGGTTTATGCCCAGGCTGGTGAGCTTATCAATAATACCTGAATGGGGAATGGTGTCAAATGCTTTAGCAAGGTAAGCCGTGTGTACCTCCTTTGCCTTATCTATAGCCTGAGTAACTGTCTCAAAGAAATCCACCATGTGTGTGTGTGTGTGTGTGTGTGTGTGTGTGTGTGTGTGTTTGTATATATATATATATATATATATATATATATATATATATATATATATATATATATATACGGTTCTACCTGACTTCGACTCGTCAGCAGAAGACCGGACAGAGAAATCGAGCTCCAGAGAAGACCGACGAAGAAGAGAACCGCACATCGACAATGCAGGAAACGAGAAATAACGATGATCAGACAGATGATTGACAACAAGCCCAACAGGGAATGGGGACGTGGGGTGGGGGAAGGAGTATGCGGTGATGGTGTGGGGCGGCGGGCGGTCTGTGGTAAGTGTGGTGGTGGACGGGTCTGTAGGGTGGGTTAGGGGTTGAGGGGGGGGTTGGGGGGGTTAGGGTAGGGTTATGAGGGAGCGTGGATAGGGGGGGGGGGGGTTAAGGGGTTAGGTTAGGGAGTGGGGTTAGTGGGTTAAGGAGGTTAGGGAGCTTAGGGCGGGGTAAGTGAGTTAGAGGTTAGGTTAGGTAGGTAGGTAAGGCGCGATAGTGACGGACCTTAGGCTTGTAAGGATTTTGGTGTGCTTGTGTTGTGTGTGTGGTTTGTGGAATGGGGATGTGTTTTGTTTTTAATAATTGTTATTGTGGTGTGTGCAGTGTATGGGGTTTCGTGGTTTGTGTTGGCGGTTATTTTTTGCTGTCGGTTGTGTGTTTCGTGGTTTATGGACTGTCGAATATGTGGTGTCGGTGATGTGGTTGTCGGTGTTGTGTGGTTTCGGCTATGTCAGGTAGAACCATATATACATATATATATATAAATTTGTGTGTGTGTGTATATATATATATATATATATATATATATATATATATATATATATATGTATATGTACATATGAAGAGATGTACACATGGCTATATATATGTTGCACTATACAGATGTGTATACAGACATATGTATGAGTATACATGTGTATGTACATGTAAACATATATAGACCTATTATATGTATATAACCATATTCCTGTCATGTGTAAACCTCACAATTGTGTATACCCTCCCAGATGTATCTCACCGTATTTATCTGCAATGTGTACATTATGGTAAAAAAACATATGTGATGCAACAGTCATATTAATAACAAGGACTATACAATTTAGGAAGTAAAGGCAATTGTTCAATACTACTCAATATGTGTATTGACAGCTATATTGGTAAAACAACAGCTGTCTTCACAGTGGTCATAGGTTCATAGGTTCATAGGTTCATACTAGGCTATCTGCCCTAGGGCATTTATAAGCCTAGCCAGAATGTGTTTGGCTTTCGCCACCCATTTTAAATTTATTTTGCTATGCCCTTTTTCGAGGTTAGTATACTGTGACTCTATCTAACAGTGACACAGAAGTGATACCCGGGGTAAACCTACGATCTCCCATCCACTCATCAAGATTCCTCTTGAAGAGAGTCAATGAGGGACTCTGCCTAACCTGGACTGGGATTTTATTCCAGAGTGAAGGGAGCCTCTGGGTTATGAATCTGTCCCTCCAGCATGTCCTATTTATTTCAGTGCTGAGGTTCAAGTCTCTCGAGCACGTAGTTCGATGGGATTTGGATTTTCTGAGGTGCAGCATGTCCATTAATTCCGGGTTGGACATGGCTTTATACGTCAGGCACAGATCACCTCTGAACAGGCGGTATGCCACTGAGTAGAGCTGGAGTTTCTTTAACCGGGCAGCATGTGGCATCTGTTTGAGCCCTTTGATCCTCTTGGTGAGGTACTTTTGGGGTCTTTCCAGTTGCTGCAGGTGTCTGGTAAGGTACATCCCAAAAGGGGCATTGTACTCAATTATGGGCCTGATGAGGGATGAGTAAAGAGGCATGATGACCTCCCCTGATCTAGATGTGAATCCCTTCATGATTAGGTGGGCTATATAAAATGTTTCTCTAACCACTTTGGCCACGTGGTTGTCAAATGAGAGATTGCTATCAACTTGGGTCCCCAGGTCCCTAATTACTTCTTCTGTACTTAATGGATTTCCACCTATGTGGTAATTTGTGGGCACTTTGTTTTTGCCAAAGGGGATGACTATACACTTTTTGGCATTTAGCTTGAGGCCATGGCTCTGGCACCAGTTGTCTGTTTCTATGAGGCCCTTTTGGAGGATGCTTGTGTCGGCTGGAGAGTCGATTATGGCGCCCAGTTTGCAGTCATCTGCAAACATGGTCAGCCACAGTTCTTCCGTGTTGGCCTGTACCTCCGAGAAATATATACCGAACAAGAGAGGTCCCAGGACTGAGCCTTGTGGGACACCACTTGTAACTGGTTTGGACTCTGACATGGCTCCAGCAATTCTAACCATGTGGGTTCTGTCCTTGAGCCAGTTTGCAATCCATCTAGTGACATAGGGGTTTATATTTAAGCTGGTGAGCTTATCTATAATGCCCGAGTGGGGTATTGTATCGAAGGCTTTTGCGAGGTCCAGGTGGGCTGTGTGGACCACCTTCCCCTCGTCAATGGCCTTGGTGACTGTTTCAAAGAAATCAACCAGGTTTAAGAGGCAGGATCTGCCCTTAACAAAGCCGAACTGGGTAGGATCCAGTGTTTGTAGGTCCCCAATATCTTTATTTATGAGGTCCATGATGATCCTTTCCATAGCTTTGCAGACCAAGCTAGTCAGGCTTATGGGGCGATAGTTTCCAGGATTCGTTGAGGCACCACCTTTATGGAGAGGGACCACTGTTGCTGTACGCCACTCTTTGGGCACATATCCTGTAGTAAGGCTGAGATTGAACAGTAGTTTTATGTTTGGGTTTAGCTCTTCTTTGAGTTCATGTAGGACGCAGCCGGGACACCATCTGTTCCCATTGATGCTGTGTTTTTGCTTTGGAGAGCGCTCTTACCTGAGCATCTGAGATGTCAGGGGCAGCACTCTGCTGGGATAGATATTTGCCCTTTGGTGGGAGGGGAGTTTGCTGAACCTGTCAGCTAGGATGTTGGCAATGTCTGTGGGTTCAGTGTATTTTTTGTCATTTTGGACTAATTCTGAGCATATCTGGGAATTACCACCCAGGTTCCTAACATAACTAAAGAAAGCCTTGTGATTATCCTTAGTGTCCTGTGCAATTTTTCTCTCGAAGCTGGCCTTAGACAATTTTATGTGTGCCCGTAGTTTTTTGCTAATACTGATCAGTGATGCCTTCCCTTTTTGGGATTTTGCTTTATCATTTAGTAGCTTCCTCCTTCTTTTGTATAGTTTGTTTATGGCTGGGGTCCACCAGACAGGAAGTCTGCATTTGGAGGATTGGGTCTTGGTTTTATTTGGGATCGCATGATCCATGCATTCCTGAAGGTGTTCATAGAATGCGTTTATAAAGGATTCTGCGGTCTGGGCCGTATTTTCCACAGGCCCGGGGGCTTTGAAGGATTCCACCTCAGTTTTGAGGAGTGTAAAATTTGCTTTAGAGAAGTTTTTCACTGTGGTTTTCTGGGCAGGGGGTGGGGTCGGGATGTGAATATCCAGTGAGATTAGTTTATGGTCTGATCTTACCAGTGAGGGATACACTTCTGGCCTGGAGCATATAGTCCCCATGTTTGTGATGATCAGGTCCAGTATGTTTTCCCCTCTTGTGGGAGTGCTAACAAGTTGTTCCATAGCATTTGAGTTTATAAATTCTAGGAACTTTTGGGCTAGGGTGTTGGAACTAGAGTAATGCTCCCAGTCTATGTTTGGGTAGTTGAAGTCGCCCAGTATAATGGTGTTTGGAGAGACCTTCATATTTTCCAGAGTTCTCAGGAAGGCCGAGTGATTAGTGATTAAGTGTTGTGACTTTAGTCTACAGGGTCTTGGGTTCAATACCTACAAGGGTTGTTCATTTTGTTGCAGGGAAGAACTAGGGCTGTCAGATACAGAGTGGTTAAGGCAGTTTTCAGCAGCTTTAAGCAGGTTTGCATGGGTTTGCATGGAGCTAAGAAGTGATATGCTATGGGTAAATGTATGGGCGCTTACACAGTGTGCAAATCAGCTCAGCTGTTATATCACAGCAATGTTGATACTTGCTAAGCATGGCTTAGCCCTGGTAACCAGGTTGCACTACCCAGTCTGATAACATAGCAGGGTAATGACTTCTGTAATAAGTGTATGTAATACCATGTACAATACATGCGGCTATGTGCTTTCATTACAGTAGCAAGGGGTGTGAGTGTCATGTGTGGGACACAGACATATATAAGGCCTGTACAGCACTGTTATCCATGTGAACGTGTTACATACAGGGGTAGTAGCCCAGGATATGTGCTGTCACACTGACATGTAAGTGTATCATGGTAGTACTACTGTTGACAATGCTTACCCAGGCAAGAGCAGAGTGCTAAATGTAGTACTGACAACAGGCATACCTGCAGGCATAGCTGGACACTGAGTCCACCCTGTTGTATCCCTAGTGTGTGAGCTGTGTCATAGTATATACCTCTTACTGGGTAATGATCTGACATGTTGAATGTAACTGTAGACTACCATCTGTAGAACAGATGTTAGTGAGGGCTTTTGACATGTAGTTGTGGCATACATATTGCTGTCAAACGTCTATCTATCAACACACTCATCCTACTACATAGCTACATGCCAAGCTGATGACTGTCAGTCCCTGTACCGATCTGCAGATGACAGGTATCCAGCTGGGATATGTACAGGCAACCTTAGCTTGATTGACACTGACATGTCTGCCCAGCAGTGTAAGAACTGGCACATATAGGAGATGTCACCCTGTACACACCACATGCTACGGGTACCTTCACTACACTACCACAGTCAACAGAACATGCTTGGGTACAGGTCTCCATCACAGACACTAACCATGGGTTGTAATGCATGTTGCATACATGTCAACTTGATCACCTCAGTGGCCACATACAGGTGACACCTGGAGGATTGGCTGATGCATGTCATTCTCAACATGAGGGTCACTGCAGTAGTGTCTGTCAATAGATTGCCTGCTGCCACTTGGCAGTTGGCAGGATACCGCTGTACACACAACCCCTACACAACCCATCTCTCCTTGGACAATAGCTAGGTACACAGCTATGACCACCTGCAGTGATGCACCCTTGTACTGACAAATGTATACATGTGCATGACTGAGTATAGCAGTGTCTGTGTGTTAGCACACCTGTACTTGGGAATTCCATGAGGGCCTTCACAATCAATGCAACACCCATTGCCATAGTCAGTTGTAGCTGCTGCTGTATGGCAAATTACATGTACTGTGTTAAGCTCCTCCCCATACCAGCTACACAAGCCTTGCAGTACCAGCACAACAGTGTCTTACAAATAGGTTTATAGGCATGGGATACCCATTGTGTTCTGGCATGTGTGTGTAATTGTGCATGTCCATATGTCTGTAGGGTACAGCATTCCGAGGCCACATACTCCTATTACAATACCCATTTCCACATAGTAGTACAGATAGTGTTGTTGCTGCCCATAGGTGAGGCATGACAATGCAACACCCTACTACGCGTATGGCATGAGAATTAGATGCATATCCCTGTAGTACCACTGTTGGGGTATACTATGGGATGTAGTGCAGTCACGACCAATGTGTGATGGTGGGTATGGCAGAGTGTCATCATGGGTTTCAGGGAGTACAATATCCACTGGGGTATGTGGGTGCTGTGTACACTGTCATTACACCAAGGTACACTCAGTATATGTCCCATGTACCACGTTATGGTAACCACTGTCACCATCAACCATACAGGTAACTTATACCACAATCCAGGCCAGTTATGCATGTGCTGTGTGCAGCCTACCTGTAACACATTGGATACATGGTCAAGTTAGTTAGCAACAATAGGCCCTGGTATCTCGGATGTGTGTTTACCTGTTATGTGTCTGTTAATGTATATATGAAGGTATGTCACACTGCGTATTGTTCAAATACACCCATTACATCTGCATTAGCATACTGTACATGTCTGGGGATGTTATGCATGTAACATGTAACGTGGGACACACCTCACCCTAAACGCTGTGTGGTGTGTGCAATGTAAGCCACACACTTCAGTATCGCTACATAGCTAGGTAGGGGTCTGGTCCCAGTATTGCCAAGTAACAGTGTGCATGTATGTGGATGAGTGTACATCAGGTTGCAGGGTATAATCATCTCAGCAGGTCACCTGTCCATGAGGAACAGGCAATAATCATTTTAGTAACCTGTGACGTGTTCAACTGTACCCCAGATATGTCACAGCCATGATGTCACCACAGTGTAATACGCCGTTGTGGAATATGACTGCAGACCATCCTCATGCTGACACATGTACACCTTTAACACAAATGGATAACATTATAGAGACCACAACCAGCCAGTGTTACTAACAGGTATAATGCATCATTACTGGATGGCTACACTACCTGCCATATATGCATTATACTTTACTCCTTACAACATGTTACACTGGAGTACATTGGTACACTGTAGTACAGTCACAGTGTGCATCAGAACCACATTACCCTGTCCCTGCATTGATGGTATGGATGACAGGGATGTGGCACAGGGATCATCATATGCACAGGGCATCCTTATGCTGACCATGTACACCTACAACACAAATGGATAACATTATAGAGACCACAACCAAGCAGTGTTACAAACAGCTATAATGCATCATTGCTGGATGACTACACTACCTGCCATATTTGCATTACACTTTACAACTTACAACATGTTAAACTGCAGTACTGTGGTACACTGTAGTGCAGTCACCATATGCATCAGAGCCATATTAGCCTGTCCCTGCATTGAAGGTATGGATGACAGGGATGGTGGCACAGGTATCATCATATGCACAGGGTGTGATGTTGGTTTGCCAGAGGCTGAGGGTGGGCCATACATTTGACACCATATGTGTGGGTGAGGGGTGTACTGCGGTGAGCTGGTCATGGTGCTGTGGTGTGTGTAGGTATGGGGTTGCACTAGGTGAGTTTGTATAGTGTGTGAGTATGCATGCACACAGTTCTGCCATGTGGCTGCCCAACACAGGTGTTTATGGACAGCTACAGACCATACCGGGTAGGGTGTGCAGTTCATTGCCTCTGTCCATAGACACGTGGACTGTGCCTGCCAGGGGTTCCATGGGCACGTCCAGGTACAGGCCTCAATTGCTACTCTCACCTGCTGATGACAAAAGTCCGCTGGTACCTGGCCCCTTCTGGGACTGGCCAAGACCACGTGCATGGGACCTGCTGTGGTGTGGTGTGGACAGCACCCCCTGAAACTCCGGGGCTGGTACTGCCACTATGGGAGTCCCTTGGTGTCCTAGTATGTCTACATTGACTGCCGGTTGATGGTGTTGCTGGTCTACATCCACACAGCGATTGCCACATTCCCACCACATGTTCAAGCATGGACAGGCCACAGTCGATGAGGGCCATCATCTCACCCGACCATCTATCTATAAACTCAGTTAACTCATGGATGGCACCTGCCAGTTCATGGGCATTGTCACTTGCAGATGTGAGAGCAGCCCTCTGCAGCCTCAGGCCCTGTCTGATGTAACGTTCTATACATGTCTGCGCCTCTATGACAGCCTGAAACATGCACCTGCTGGTACCAGCTATGTCACCTCTGTTAGTGACCCTACCATGAGCACCCGGAGACATCTACCTATGTGGTGCCCTGCCGGACGTCTGGCTATGCCTGTGGCATGGTCACCACACTTCCCTGTGCACAGCCACCAAACGCCAACTGTCTCTCTGCTATGGCCACTGGTGATGGGGTATGCATTGGCAATGAAACTGTGTTTAGGGTGGGGTGGTTAAAAGGGGGATGTCAAATGATGGTGCTGTTTCATTCTCTGACAACCCCACCTGTGCCTTAACAGTACTGTCATCATATTTGGTGTCTGTATGGACACCAACATCAGATTGCATGCAGGAGAGACCCTGATCCACCTTGCTACCTGTGGGGGAAAACAATAAACACACTTTAAAACCTGTACAGCATTGCCTAACAGTATACACACACACACACACACACACACACACACACACACACACACACACACACACACACACACATGCAATGAAATACTTACCTGTCCGTGACTTTACAGACAGTCCCACGTATATTTCCATGTGCTCCCCATCCTGCATCACATTTGGTAACATACACACATTGATACCACTCATTAACATATCAGTCCTCTAAATGTCTAGACAAGTGAGCACAACACAAGACCTGTAAATACATTACCTGTCTGACCTGTGTGTAGTGGTGTTAGATGGCCTCACTGCTGTCATTCAGTGTTCACCCTGCGTATGTCCGGATATCATGAGCATGGCCCCTATATGTGTGGGCTACTATGTTCACTCCATAATATCATGCACTAGTGTGTCATGTGTATGTATTGCTTAGTACATGCCAGATATCCTGCTCAATCAGCCTATCATGTGACAACTGTAATTTATGGATACACTCCCTGGTGTTGACTAGTACTTCTCCAATGCATCTGTAGTACTGCATATGTGGGTTGTAGGTCACCTCTCTGCAGAATGCAATATTAAGGGTATAACTGGTGTCTACCTTCCCTCTCAATGTCTGTTCAATGCTACAGACCTTATTATACTATCAGCTGTCCTGTGATTACATACATGACAAGCATTCCTGGTGTGTAATGTGGCAGTCCATATCCATGTACTGCACGGTCCCAAAGGGAGGTACTGCTGTATGAACACCCCACAATCACACATGTGCTTACATGGCCACCCACACAAACACACACACATGCACTCACGCATCCTACATGCATCAACCTCCCTCCACTTCACCAGAGTGACCCTACAGACAAACTAACTAACCCTCAGGATGCACACACCCACACACACACACACACACACACACACACACACACACACACACACACACATACAGGTGAGGTTGCACAATGATAGTACACACAGTCTTCCGATTACCCATATGTCAACATGCAGAACATATGGTATACAACAGCATGCAGTGCAGCTATAGTAAATACATGCTTGCAACAGTATACATGCATGTGATGCATGTGCTGTGTCACTAGGTGATGCCCCTTCCCCTGGATACCACTGCACCCATGTACACAGTATTGCTGTGCACCTGTTCTGCACCCTGCCATGTACTGTTTACCACACCTCACAGGTATACAGCCTATTGCAGAATGTGTAGTACTGTGTCAGTTATGTCAGCTTTAATGCTCACAGCCCCTATGTTTTTCAGCAAAACATACCTGGGATGATATGTGGACAGATGTCATTTGTGAATGCCTGATGTCTGATTTAAAGCTCACACCATCAGCAGACTATGTATGACCCATCCAATACTCTTACACTACCAACCATCAGAGCACACCATGGCTATGGGGGGTGTACACACCCTTATTGATATGACGCACTCATGCACCCATCCGTGATTTGCACTGAGACCACATCACTGGATATCTTAACAGTACATGAGCCCGATATGTGACACAGGTCCTGTACTTTCACATGAAGTGTCTACGGAATGTGTTAGTAGTGTGGATGCTGACCATGATGCATACACTCCATGCGGGCATATGTATGCTATGGCGGTTTGTCACACTTCTTGTGTGTACTACAGCAATCACTACTCCTGGTGGGGGTATACTAGTGTGAGCCATCTGCAATTGCCAGTGTATGTTCAGTTTGCCCTACACATATCCCCCTAATCTGCATGATTGCAAGGTCTACTCATGTGCACATCCCTTAGTATTCACACGCTGCCGCCTCTATTGCTGTAGGGGTAAGCTTATGATTGCCACAGGTCCTGAACCTTACTATGTGCAGATACAGTAATTCTTAGTATCCTTAGGATCCCTGCTGCAGTGCACTTATGAGTCATGCTGACACCTCACCCTCCTTCAGCCTTTTTGCAGATGCATGACAAAATGCATGTGTGTCACTTTGCAGTGTCCCATATACTGAACACAGCATGTTACAGCCTAGTCCCAGCCTGGCTGTAACCCAGGGGCTCCAATATCCTAGACCTGGTCATTACCAACATGGGAGATAGATGCTCCACATGAGTGGTCACCCCCTCATTGGTCAGATCTGACCATAAGCAAATCACCTTTGACAACCACATCCCACCCCCACCCCCCAGTAAGGAAACCTCCTTAAAAAACTTCTCCAAAGCCAACGTCATGCTACTGAAGTCAGAAGTGACAAACTTCACAACACCCACGCAGATGGGATCTGGACGTTCGACTGCAGAATCCTACACTAAGGCACTGTACGAGCACATCCACTCGTGCATGAATCGTGCCATCCCAAATAGAACCAGGATGCTCTTTTCCAAATAAAAGGAAGCCAATCTGGTGGTCCCCTGCTATAAACAAACTATACAACAGAAGGAAGAAACTGTTGCAGAAAAAAGGAAAATCCAAGGATGCAAAAAACTCCCTCACTAGCCTCAGTAAGAAGCTGAGATCCCTCATAACATCTTTAAAAGCTAGTTACGAAAATAAAATTGCCAAAGATTCCAAAGACAACCACAAGGTATTCTATAGTTATGTCAATAATCTAAATCGGAATGCTCAGATCTGCTCTGAGCTACAACAGAATGGCTTTAAATATACTGATCCCAAGGATATTGCCAATATCCTGGCAGATTGATTTAGTGCCAACTTCACCTCCCTCTCACCCTCTAAAGGGCCCATCTCAATACCAAAAGATTGCCAAATTCTGATAATCACGGCCACACAGGTAGAAAATGCACTCTCCAAAGCTAAGAATAAAGCATCCATGGGACCAGATGACATCCCAGGCTGTGTACTACATGAACTACAAAATGAACTGGTACCTCACCTAAGTGTCATGTTTAATCCTAGCCTCACCTCAGGCTTCATGCCCACTGAGTGGCCCACAGCTACAGTTATCCCGCACCACAAGGGAGGATCCACCTTTTATCCCGGGAACTACCGTCCCATCAGTCTGACAAGCCTGATCTGCAAGGGCATGGAACGCATTATCATGGAACTTATAAACAAAGACATTGACAACCTTCAAACACTGGACCCCACCCAGTTTGGGTTTGTGAAGGGCCGATCTTGTCTCCTGAATCTTATTGACTTCTTTGAATCAGTCTCCAGAGCTGTGGACGAGGGTAAGGTGGTCCACACAGCCTATCTGGACCTTGCCAAGGCCTTTGACACCATCCCCCACTCTGGAATCATAGATAAACTTACTAAGCTGGGTATAAATCCCTACGTCACTCAATGGGTTGCGAACTGGCTTACTGACAACCCAGACTGTAAAAGTACCAGACTCCAAATCCAGCTCCAGACAAGTGACAAGTGGAGTACCTCAGGGTTCAGTCCTGGGACCACTCTTGTTTGGTATCTACTTCTCTGAACTACAGGCCAACACTTAGGGACTCTGGATAACAGCATTTGCAGATGACTGCAAACTGGGAGCCATTATTGAATCCCCAAATGATGTGGATATTCTACAAAAGGGCCTTACAGAAACAGATGCCTGGTGCCAGACCCATGGGCTCAAGCTTAATGCCAAGAAATGTATAGTAATCCCCTTTGGAAAAAAACATGTACACATGAATTTCCACATAGGTGGCAGGACACTAAACATCAAAAGTGTGATGAGAGACTTAGGGACATAGGTGGACAGTGGTCTCACTTTTGATAACCACATCACCGCAACAGTCAGGGAATCCTTCTATGTGGCACACCTCATCACTAAGGGCTTTTCATCCAGAAAAAAGGAGGTCATTGTCCCACTGTACTCATCCATCATTAGACCCATTATAGAGTATAATACCCCATTTGGTATGTACCTCACAAGACATCTGCAACAGCTGGAAAGGCCACAGAAACACCTCTCTAAAAGAATCACAGGTCTAAAGCAGATGCCATATGCTGACCGTCTAAAAAAATTCCAGCTATACTCTGGCGTATCGTCTACTCAGAGGCGATCTCTGCTTAACATACAAAGCCATGTCAAACCCTGAGCTGTTGGACATGCTCCACTTAAAGAAATACCAATCCCTCAGAGCCACATGCTCCAGGGATCTAAACCTTGTCATCACAATGAACAAAACATGCTGGAGGGATAGGTTCCTGACCCAGAGACCCCCCATACTCTGGAATAGACTGCTCATACATGTCAAGCAGAGCACCTCCTTGGCCCTCTTCAAAAGGAACGTTGATGATTGGATGGGAGATAGGAAATTCACCCCGGGGATCATGTCAGTCACCCTGCTAGACAGTGGTCCAGAGAAGTAAGTATTTTGGGAATAAATATCCAGGGAATTGTTATGGCTAGGCTTACATAGGCCCTAGGGCCGATAGCCTAGTACCAACCTATGAACCTATAATGTGGACTACTGTAATACCTTATGCCATAGTGTATCTCTGCAGCAGTTGCCATCGTCCTACAGGTATATACACTGGTGTTACAGTGTATATGGGTGTTGTTCCAAAAATGTCCCTAGTGTAGGCCATGTCTCCCACCATTATGTTACTCCCTGTGGACACATTCCACAATGACAGGATGTAAGTTATCATGCAGGTGTCTGACATACCCTTCCAATACCCCATCATGGTCATCCCTTTGATGTTGTGCATTTCACAGCAACAATACGTGCACATGTACAGCATGCATTCTGGGTATGTGTGTTAGATGTGTGCATGGAATATACCATCACCATTACATGCCCATTGTGTTGGCAAGCATCTACATAATCCATACTCACCAACTACAGGTTGTTCCCTTATTGGTATCCTGGAGGGCCCTACATAAAAGAGTGAGAGATGCAATGTCAGTGGCCACACTTAGTGGCAGTGCTACAGGGTGGGTGCAGTATTACAATACATCAACGGTACATTTCCGCAATGCTACCACATATGGACATCTGTTTATCACAACTAGGCAGCAACACAATATATCTATGACATGTCAGATATGCATGATCTACCTGTACTGATGCAGATGTATACACAATAGTGGTCTACTGATGTGCCCTGTGGCCTTACCTGCATACTCCTCGGCCAGTGTGTGGGTAGCACCCACCTCCAAAAATAAATCCAGTGGTTAGTGGCTGGCCAGATGGGCAGGTGCCATGAGGCTAGCCAGGAGCTCCTCCACACATGTCAGGGGGGATGGATGGCATGCCCCCCCCCCCACTGTGGTGAGGTGATCCCGCGAACTGCATCAGCATGCCAACAGGCATTGCGAAACAGGTCAGAACAAAGATGCCGGACCTGCTCATAACTGCGGTTGTGCAGTCCGACATCATTGACCCTGTGGACTAGGTTGTTCCACAGGGTGGCCCACTCCTGCTGCTCATGGGTGGCCTGGCCAAACAGGACAGGGTAATGCTGGATTAAATAGGTTAGCACTACTTCATTTTTGGCAACTGAATAAGATGGGAGCCATGCATGTGACATCTTACATGAAAGACATAAAGATGGAAACAGGTCTGAGCAACTCATACAGCAAGGTTACCGCAGTTGTTAATACACATCTCTGTCACCCCACCACCATATCAGCAACAACAAACTGTACACACAACTCATTAGGCATGGCTACAGCTTACCTACCAGTGGGACAGATATTGTATTGTAACACACTTTGTGCTATGTGTTTGTAGCCATGTTCCCTGTGTGGACACTATCATTGTTGGCCTGTTACAGACTATTCACCTGCATGCCATTGTCAGGGCCACTATGGTTCCATATATGTCTGTTGTATGGCTGCTTTGTGATTGCTGCACATCTGAAATCTGTGTTATTGGGGATATCTATGCATGCTGTTGGACATATTCCGGGACTGTGTAGACTACTACTACCAACATGTGTTCTATAACAGTGACACAATAGCAGGTATATGTACTATTGACCAGCAGAACCACCTCTCCAAACCCATCTGTCCATGTTACCTGGCCACATCACATGTGTGTCCCACCCTGGGGCCTCCTCATGTACTGGTCCAGCAATAGTGTCAGGTGGAACCAACCCAGGGGATGCTGTCCCCCCTAGGGGCACACACAGACATGTTTCTGTCACCTGAGGTCAGGTCCAGGGTCTGTTCCATAATGGGCAACACAGACACATATGGGATGTGCTACATCACTCTGAGGCACACAGTACACATTCACAGAGCTGACATGCTCCTCCTGCTCAGCCTCCAGGTCAGGCACCTTCAGGACATGGACTGCTGTTGTGAGTAGCAGTGGGTGGGAAGCTTGTTCCCATTATGTCTATATTGGGGCCCATGGGGCATCCACATCACAGACCACACACACCATCCAGGGTGTTTACCCACCACGTGTCACATACCACCCCTGTAGACTGTCCTCTATATCTACCAACCCTGACCACCTCCACAACTATACCTGCCATACTTTCCCATATTCCCATTCCATACTTCACAGACAAGGACAATATGGTCCCAACAAGGGGTTCACATGTGACATACCCATCCATGTTGCACACACTGACAGCTGTAGATATCTGTGTGTATTGCTATGTGTGCTGTTTCCTCGCACATAGCATGCAGCACTGTGGTAGTAATATAGGGGGCATACATTTACATACATATATGTTTGTGTGTGTATTTGTATATATGTAGGCATATGCATTTAGGTATATATCTATATTTGTGTAGATATATATCATTTATATCTACACATGGGTATCTGTATATTTCGGGAGATACATGTAGATATATATATATATATATATATATATATATATATATGTGTGTACATATGTACACGTATGCATACTTATATGTGGGGTACATTCAGACATCAGGCCCACAATCTCACAACACCTTCCTGCACAGCTGCACTGTACTGCCTTGCTACAACACAGACAGGTGCCACATATGGACACAGCCTGACATTAGTGGGGTATATGTAGGATCAGATTGCAGGTAACCCTATTACACACCTATGGCATTCTTGCATGCTACAATACAGATTAACCTAAGTATCCTGCAAGGGGTGGGCTGTGGATCCCATGTGTCCATCATAATGGCATTACTTCCACCACCAGCTATTGGCCACATAATATAAATACTTCCCATTACACAACACACACTACGATGGCTTACATCATATCAGTCAGTGCTGCTCTGCACGGTTGTGGTGTATGGCCCACTACCCACAGGGACGGTCTCTATTGCCCTTAGCAGTTGTTCAGCTGAACATCATTACAACAACGACACCTGAAGGCACATATAAAGCATTCCACATCATCTATCCCATTATTATGGACTAAGTACTACATTCAGTTACATGCATATATACTTCACATTCCTGTTGTGGGAATGTTGTCTGTTCTGGATAGTTTGCAGGATGTAAGTTTTTTTTGTTTTTTTATTTTTTGATTTGGCTTTGTCTTTGGCTTTCACTCTCTCTCTTTCTCTCTATCTCAGTCTCTCTCAAGTAAATGGATTGAGCTGCTTTGAATAGATTGCATCATGGATTTTGTAAGTGATGCACATGATCAGGTGATGGCTGCTGCACCAATCTGTGTCCTCCACTGGCTACCTGCATGCAGCATGCTGTGTAGTACTTCCATTTACCACTGTCATGGCAACCAACTACTATAAATCCCTACATCATATGGGTGTGGTCCCTTTACATTTCCTGTATGATGAACATCCTTCCTGTGTGTGAGCATCAGTGTTACAGACAGCAGGTAGCAATACCTCTTACAGGAGAACCTGCACACTCAGCCCAGCTACATATTTGTATGAGGTTCCAGAACTACAGAGTGTGAGTAGAGTTGTTGTATACATTGTAGAGCACTGGTGTTACAGGGTTTGTGTGTGCATACTAGTTTAACTTCGAATGCAGTCTGTCTCCATAGCTCTCAACTGTGAGCCTATCCTCTTGATGGCCAGAGGTGTGCCTATTTGTTTTGTCTGTCAACACATTCCAGGGTTTGGTATAACAGCATGCATAGATATTCCCATTAACCCAGACACTAGATACAGAACAGTCGCATAGCAAACGGAACACATGCATATATATGACTAAAGTGGTAATAACAACAGCATGCAGGTACATTGATGGCATCATGCCACCAATGTCAGTGTATTTCAATTTAGCACATGGATGGAAACAGATTTAAATGATTATCATCTAATAGGACATATGTCCCAACAGGACAGTGAAGTCATTATATACCAGTTGAGGTGGGTATATAGTTTATTGTTGGAGATATGATGGGGGAGTGAGAAAGATGTCAATTAACAACTAGTATAGTCCTGAAGTCCACATTACTTTCCTAGTCAGTACTGTTATCTGTACCTTACAAGTATTACTACAGTGCCCTATAGCCTTAGTTTGGACAGTGATGTGGCTGTCATCGTCGTTATACATGAACTGGTTTTACCTGCAATATACACCTCTTACCTGGTATACCTGTGGAGGAAATGTTTAACACTAACTGTTTCTACACATACACCCAGATTCCAGGTTTATGTTGTACAAATAGCTGTCCATCTCTTTCTGCACAGACTCTGGCCATGTCTTGACCACATGCAGGTGATATACAGGCTTTCCTACACAATTATATTATCTACCACAGTGTGGGTGACAGTGATCAGTGATACCTTATTACTCAGAGCAACTGCAATACTCACAATTCCATGCAATAGCAGAGTAAACAGTACCAATACAGTGTAGCAAGCTTTTAATTTCTCGGCACAGTGTTAGTATCCGATGTACCTGTGGGAGCAAAGTTTGTTAGCACTACCTTAATGTTACCACACAAAGTACCAGATTACACATTAGTATTATGTACATACATCTCACTCTGTTACTGTACACACTCTGGTCACAGCTTGACAACATGCGGGTGTAGATAGGACATACTTGGCTTATTACTCTCATAACAGTTTATTGAGTTGCTAAAGTGACAGGTTTGTTCTCATAGATGAGTGACAATTAGTCGTATTCCCTGTTTGCTGCCTAAACATCTGGCATCATCCCACAGACTTCCTAGGGGGACAGGGTGACAGGCAGCAGATATGGGCCCATATACTGGACATTCTGGTCTTATCTGTACATTTGTGGGGTATGAATCTGTATGCAGCCTACTTCCACTCCCACGATTCAGACCATGGCTGTGTCTGCTACAACTTAAACACTGTCCATCAGAGTCGTGTGTGCTATATAGATATTGCTGTATATCTCCTATCTGCTTTCTGTCTTATAATTCTCCTGTGGATTTGCATTCTGACCTTGGATTACAACACTCTTATGCAGTATTTCCTAGACAGTTATATTTTGTAGGACAGGGTGGGTGATAGTAATGAGTAATACCTTATTATTCAGAGCAACTGCATCACTCACAATGCCATACAGTACCAAAGTAACTAGTACCAGTAGAAGGTATCATTCTTGTATTTCTGGGCACGGTCTTGGTATCTGACAGACCTGTGAGAGACATGTTTGTTATCACTACCTGAATTTTGCCAAAACAGTATCAGATTCCACATTACTGTTATGCACATGCATCTCACTCTGTTACTGTACACACTCTGGCCACAGCTTGAAAACATGGGGGTGTAAATGGGACATACGTGGATTCTTACTCTCATAAGGTTTTGGGGAGCTGCTAGTGTGCCAGCTTTGTTCTCATAGATGTGTGTCAATCAGTTGCATTTCCTTTTTGCTGCCTATACGTCTGGGATCATCCCATTGATTTCCCAGGGAAACAGGTTGACAGTCAGCTAATATGGGCCACTTTACTAGACATGTATGTACAGTTGTGGGGTATGATTCTGTATGCAGACTATTACCACTGCCAGGACTTGAACCATGGCTGTGTGTGGTAAAAATACAACAGTTCACGCCTCAGTTGCATGTGCTATTCAGATTTTGTTGTCTGCCATTTTACTGTTTTCTGTCTATGTGTCTCTCAGTTGTACTAAATGGCCTCTGGGGATTACACCAGTCATATACAGGCATTCCTACACATTCTATTTATGGTGCACAGTGTGGGTAACAGTGCTTAATACAAAAGTACTATTACCTGATTGTAAATCTACATTACCATATGATACCAGAGTATACACATGCAGTCCATCAGTTAGTCCTTTATTGTCAGGCTATTACGCTTTTATATATATAAAAACTATATGAGACTCTTCCTGCCATATTCTCCGGTGTATGCAGTACTTGCCTTAAACAATACAGGTTTTATACAGGCGATTAATTTACTGATATTTTTAGATTTATTTCCTATGACAGTACATGCAAGAGAATTACTGACCTGCCTCACATTGCAATGTCTCCAGGTGACGTCCGTGTGCCTCCTGGTTTGCAGCCCACTTACTTGCAGCTGTGGAGGACATAAGAGGAATATTTAGCCATACCTATCCATGATATACATGAGCTGGGAATTATTACACACATAGAGGAGTGATACTTACATACAGCTGGGACAGCCCCTGTGATCTAGCCTCTAAGATCCACTCCTCCAATAGGTCCCCCTTACACTGCTTCAGGTCAGCATAGTGATTCCTGACCTGCTCACCAATTTGGGGTATGCCAGTTACACTGGTGATGTCATGGGTGAGATGTTCCCAGGCTTCCACCTTATATTGGGAACCCTGGTACTGGCCCTGCAGCAGTCTCTGCTCATGGTCTTTAACAAGGTGTCTTGCCATGACTCTGGACTCCTGGCTGCACCAGCATTGCACCTGGAAGCACACACCTTCTCCCCTTCTGCCATTGTGCCTGCAAGGAGAAGCTACAACCAGTTATGAGCTGTATTCACACCTGTTGGGTTTAAGTAGGGCTGATTTCCCGCACTTTTCCATGATTGGCCGGTATTGAAAAGGCTAGGCTATGGGAAAACCTGTTTATGTAAAGTTGGCATTGTTTAAAGGGGTATACCACTGGGTATATTGAGTTAGCTGGCCTACACATTGCTTACACCTCCTAAGCTGTTCTGTGAAATGCTTAGCATTGCTTACATTAGACTTTGCATTATATTTTCTTTTTGGAATTGACTTCTTATTCATTACATCTTATATATATGTCTGGTATTCATGATTCATGTGTAAATACACTGTATGGGGCCCTTGTGTTTTATTGGGGACTTCAACACTCTATTATAGTTACACCTCACATATGGGCTTACTGCTGTACTCCAGTTCACATATTTATGTTATGTAGTGGGTTATTAAACATATTTACTGCTGTACAACAGTTCACATATTTATGTTATGTAGTGGGTTATAAAACATATGACTGTATACTGATTCCTTTCACAGGTTCAGTTTGATTTTACTATAGTGAGGACTTGTTTGGTGATACCTCATTCTTTTGTACTGCTATGATGGCTTGGTGGTTAAATACTGAGATTATAGTGTATAGGGTCCTGGGTTCGAGCCTTCCATAGGCTGTTTATTTTGTTTCTGGGTGGAACAAGGGCCGTTGAATACAGAGTGAATAAGGCACTGTTGAGCAGTTGTGAGTGGGTTTGCGCAGGTTTGCGTGAAGGTAAGCAATGCTAACCTCTGGTTAAATATGCTTACATAGAGTTAGCTTCAAAATTGTTTAACCTGTGTGCGCATTGCTTACCCTTGTGCAAACGCTCTTAAACTCGCTTACTAGTGCTTAAATATGCTTAGTACTGCTTATTGGTGCTTAGACTTGAATATTAGTGCTTACTCCCACTTACAATTGCACTGATTTAGACAGTAATATCTAATGGTTCTTGGGAAGGCGGGAGATTTGGAAGCTGTATGGAGTTGTCATTCATTACACATTTT